>NC_016507.1:0-274314 GCF_000243375.1 Torulaspora delbrueckii | reverse complement strand
TGGAAAGTAAAAAAGATGCGCAAGCCCGGAATCGAACCGGGGGCCCAACGATGGCAACGTTGGATTTTACCACTAAACCACTTGCGCTTAGTTATTTGATGGACAAATTATATTTTCAGGGGATACAGAGTCACAGAATTGGACTTGGTTTGAAGTGAAAAAAATGCATTTATTGGCATTTTTGTGTTTATAGTTGGTAGTGCTATTCTGAATGATGAAGTAGTTGTCTTTCCTTCCTCAATTCACCATGTTTTGGGCCAATTTTTCAAATTCCAACCAAAACGGGTTACCCAGCCGCGCGTGCAAAGCTTTCAGAAACGGCCAGTCCCTGATGATGGGATAGTAAATAGCTATCATTGTAAACCCTTGACTAGCCATCGATAGCACGTTATTCTGACTTGTTGAACAGTCAACACCTCATTGGGGCTTCACAGAACGGATCAATTGACTTTTTACATCATCTCTTTACCGTGTGTATCGCGAGAAAAGAAGCGAATAATTACGTGGTTCATATAGAAAGTGAAAGAAAGGCTAGGGACAAAGCACAATGGAATCACCGCTAGATTTCACAAATGATTTGGATATTGCCGTATTAGATCAGGTTGTCGATACGTTTTACAAGGGGTCGGGTGTGCAACAAAAGCAGGCTCAAGAGATCTTGACAAAGTTTCAAGAGCATCCTGATGCGTGGCAAAGGGCTGATAAAATCTTACAATTCTCTAACAATCCGCAAAGTAAGTTCATTGGGTTGACTATCTTGGACAAACTGATCACTACAAAATGGAAACTTTTACCAGAGGAACAGAGAGTGGGTATTAGAAATTTTGTCGTCGGTATGATCATCACAATGTGTCAGGACGATGCATTGTTCCACTCGCAGAAGAATTTAATAAACAAGTCTGATCTGACTTTGGTGCAGATCTTGAAGCAAGAGTGGCCCCAGAACTGGCCGGACTTTATCCCGGAGTTGATCGGTAGTTCGAACTCTTCGCTTAATGTGTGTGAAAACAATATGATTATTTTGAAGCTGTTATCTGAAGAAGTCTTTGATTTTTCTGCCGAACAAATGACTCAGGCCAAGTCATTGCATTTGAAGACTTCCATGTCTAAAGAATTCGAACAAATTTTCAAATTGTGTTACCAGGTACTTGAGCAGGGATCCTCCACATCATTGATTGTCGCTGCATTGGAGTCCCTATTAAGATATCTACATTGGATTCCTTACCGTTACATCTATGAAAGCAACATCCTAGAGTTATTGAGTACCAAATTCCTGATGTCTGCCGAAACAAGGGCCATTACGCTGAAATGTTTGACAGAAGTTTCGAATTTGGAGATTCCCCAAGACAATGCAGCGATCAAGACCCAGACAGTGTTATATTTCCAAAACAGCTTGCAACAGATTGCGAATAACGTGATCCCAGTTACCGCTGATTTGAGAGCAACTTACTCTACTGCTAGTGGCACCGATCAATCTTTCTTACAGGATTTTGCAATGTTTTTGACCACATACCTAACGCGCCACAGAACCCTTTTGGAGGATTTATCTGCAAGTGACGGAAGTTTAAGAGATTTACTTCTCAACTCTCACCAGTATCTAATTCAATTGTCCAAGATAGAGGAAAGAGAGCTGTTCAAGACGACTTTGGACTATTGGCATAATTTGGTTGCTGCACTATTTCTTGAAGTACAGCAATTACCTCATAACGAGATGAATCCTCTAATGCAATTATCAATGGGATCTCAGTCCATCACGAGTAACAGTGGTGCTCTAAACCCAGAGTTTTTGAAGAGGTTCCCTCTCAAGAAACACATTTACGATGAAATTTGTTCGCAACTTAGATGGGTTATCATCGAAAACATGGTGAGACCAGAAGAAGTTCTGATTGTGGAGAACGATGAAGGTGAAATTGTAAGAGAATTCGTTAAAGAGTCTGACACTATTCAGCTGTACAAATCCGAAAGAGAGGTTTTAGTCTACTTGACACACTTGGACGTTATAGACACGGAGGAGATCATGATTAGCAAATTAGCAAGACAAATAGATGGTTCAGAATGGTCCTGGCACAATATCAACACTCTGTGTTGGGCTATTGGTTCGATCTCTGGTACAATGAGTGAAGAGACCGAAAAACGATTCGTTGTTACAGTCATCAAGGATCTTTTGGCACTAACTGAGAAAAAGAGAGGCAAAGATAATAAGGCTGTGGTAGCGTCTAACATCATGTACGTGGTTGGTCAATATCCTCGTTTTTTGAAAGCTCATTGGAACTTTTTGAGGACAGTCGTCTTGAAACTATTCGAGTTCATGCACGAAACTCATGAAGGTGTCCAAGACATGGCGTGCGATACCTTCATTAAGATTGTGCAGAAGTGCAAGTACCACTTTGTTATTCAACAGCCCAGAGAGAGCGAGCCATTCATTCAAACAATTATAAAGGATATTCAAGAGACAACAGCAGATCTACAACCGCAACAAGTTCATACTTTCTACAAGGCATGTGGTTTGATCGTTAGTGAAGAAAGAAATGTGGCTGAGAGAGATAGGTTATTAAGTGACCTAATGCAGTTGCCAAATATGGCTTGGGACGCCATTGTTGAGCAATCTTCAGCTAATCCTGACCTTTTGCTTGATTCAGAGACCGTCAAAATTATTGCAAACATTATCAAAACAAACGTCGCAGTTTGTACATCAATGGGGGCAGATTTTTACTCACAACTTGGTCACATATATTACAACATGCTTCAATTGTACAGAGCCGTATCTTCCATGATTTCTGTCCAAGTGGCTAATGATGGCCTAATCGCAACCAAGACTCCTAAGGTCCGTGGTTTGAGAACGATTAAGAAGGAAATTCTAAAATTGGTGGAGATATACATTTCCAAATCAAGGAACTTGGATGATGTCGTTAAAGTTCTGGTCGAGCCACTTTTAAACGCCGTTCTAGAAGATTACATGAATAATGTACCGGATGCCAGAGACGCAGAAGTCCTGAACTGTATGACTACAGTCGTCCACAAAGTGGGTCATATGATCCCACAGGGAGTCATTCTAATTCTACAAAGTGTTTTTGAATGTACTTTGAACATGATCAACAAGGACTTCACTGAATACCCTGAACATCGTGTCGAATTCTACAAACTATTAAAGGCGATCAATGAAAAATCCTTCAACGCTCTCCTCGAGCTTCCACCTGCCGCATTTAAGTTGTTTGTGGACTCACTATGCTGGGCATTCAAGCACAACAACCGTGATGTGGAGGTCAATGGTTTGCAAATTGCTCTCGATCTAATCAAAAACATAGAGAAGTTAAACGGCACACCTTTTGCTAATGCATTCTTCGAAAACTTCTACTTCACTTTTGTTAGTGAAACCTTCTACGTGTTGACCGATTCTGATCACAAATCTGGCTTCTCGAAGCAATCTCTGCTGTTAATGAGATTGATTTCGCTCGTGGAAGAAAATAAGATTGCTGTACCAATTTACTCAGAAAGTGATGCTCCTCAGGGCACTTCGAACCAAGTATATCTGAATGAGTACCTAGCTAACATGCTTGGTAGTGCATTCCCACATCTGGCTAGGGAACAAATTATCAACTTTTTGTCGGCGTTGATTAAGCAATACAAAGATCCATCCAAGTTCAATGGTACATTAAGAGATTTCTTGGTACAAATCAAAGAAGTTGGAGGTGACCCAACCGATTATTTGTTTGCTGAAGAAAAGGAAAAAGCCTTGGTTGAGCAAAATAGACTAGATAAGGAGAGAGCTGCTAAGGTTGGTGGTTTGTTAAAACCATCCGAGTTAGACGACGATTAAACGCCAACGCAGCACGCTACAAAATCGAATGCCATTGAATCTTGTCAGTACGAATCAAATATGTACAAGTATTGTTATATAGGAAAATCCCCCGTCACAGAGATCAAGCATTGGTTGGAGGTTTCTTGATAGAATCCTGAATCTTCACAAATGAGCCGTTAGGACCAGCTACAGAGCCTTTAACCAGTATAACTCCGTTCTCGTCATCGACCTTCAAGACTTGAACGTTTTGAATAGTGACGTTTTTGTTACCCATATGACCAGGCATTTTCTTCCCGGGCAAGATACGACCTGGGTCCTGATTTTGACCATAAGAACCACCATGTCTGTGCATAATAGAGACACCATGGGAAGCTTTCAAACCTTTAAAGTTGTATTTTTTCATGACACCTGCAAAACCTTTACCCTTGCTTATAGATTTTAAGTCGACGTATTGTCCAGCTTTGAAGAATGATGGCTTTATGAGAGTCCCTAGCGGTAGTAAACCTGCATTATTCTTGATCCTAAACTCACTGACTTCTTCCTTAGGATTTACGTATTTCGAGGCATAATGTCCCAAGAGTTGTCTGCTCACCTTTGCAGGATGCTTCGACCCATATCCCACTTGACAAGCGATATATCCATTTTCTTCCACAGTTCTATGCATCATCACTTCAACATTATCCAATTTTAGTACAGTTGCGGCTACTCTTTTCCCATTAGTCTCATCAAAAAAAGGCATCATACCTTCCTTCTTCGAAATTGCTCCACAACGTAGTGGTAGCCATCTTCTTAGTTGTGCTTGTTCATGACAATGGTTGATCTTGGGTGCTTCCAGGTTTATAGTATTTACAACACTGGGAGCAATGAGAACCGGCCTTGTCGAAGAGTTTCTTACAAACGTCAACTTGCACAGATTAGGCCACAATGATTTAGACATGATACAATGGGCTGCTGGTACGTTTATAGAAATATTGTAATATCGACGGTCTTTGGCTGAATTTTCTTCAAGCTTATAAGAATTTGACCATAATAACAGTGAAAGGTCACGTGAATTTGATAGTATATAGTATAAAGCTGGCTTGACGAGTATTTACAAGGCTCATTTGATCTTCTTGTCTTTCAATTTGATGGTCTCGCTATTTACATAGATTCCCTTACCTTTGTATGGCTCTGGGGGGTGAAATTTCCGCAGATTTGCAGCGAATAGGAGAACTTGTTGCTTGTTACAGCCCTCGATCAGCAAAGAGGTAGGCGCTGGAGACTTTACAGTAATCCCTTCTGGTATTGTAAGTCCCTGCATAACGGAGGCGCCAACTTTGACGTTGACAAACGTGTTATTCTGCTCCAATTGTGCTCTGTAACCGGTACCTACGAATTTCAGCGAAGCCAAATGGCCCTCGTTGACACCAATGATGTGATTATTTAGATGCGACCTCACGGTACCCCACATGGATCTCTGCATTTTCTCCTCAGGGTTCACCACGGATACGGTAAGTTTGGCATTGTCGTCCTCCAGTTTCACACTCACAAAATCTGGGATCTCCATCTCGATACGGCCCTTAGGGCCTTCAATAGTAGTAATTTTGGATAGAGACATGGATTTGTTGCCCTTACGGATTACTTTAGGGACTATTAGCGGTTGAACACTAACCTTTGTCTGAGGCGTTAGATACACTGCTGCACTACCGATGTGCGACCTCAATGCACCGGTCAAAGAGAAGAACCGTTTTAAACCAAGCGACATCGTTGCAAACAGCCTCAACTATCACGATCCAATGGCTTCAAGTGGTTTTTTCACTGTATGAACCTGACTTTTAATAAATTTCAACTATTTTCACTATCCGGTAACGATTTTTTTTTCAATTGAAATATTTCAATCTATGAAGTAAGCTCATCGCCTGGTTAAAAGTGCTCAATAAGGAGTAGTAATACAGTTATTGGAGACCACTAACAGTATTTGGAGTCAAGATGGTTAGAAAATTGAAGTATCATGAGCAAAAACTGCTGAAAAAGGTTGATTTCTTGGACTGGAAGCAGGACCAAGGTCATCGCGACACTCAGGTCATGAGGACATACCACATCCAGAACCGTGAGGATTACCACAAGTATAATAGAATATGCGGTGACATACGTCGTCTGGCAAACAAACTATCGCTTCTTCCGCCTACAGATCCTTTCAGAGTGAAGCACGAACAATTGCTGCTGGAGAAACTGTATGCCATGGGTATTCTGGCGACCAAATCCAAAATTTCTGACCTGGAAAATAAGGTAACAGTGAGTGCTGTTTGCAGGAGGAGACTACCCGTGATTTTACACCGTCTGAAGATGGCGGAAACAATACAGGATGCAGTTAAATTCATAGAACAAGGACATGTCCGTGTGGGACCAAACCTGATAACGGATCCAGCCTATTTGGTAACCAGAAACATGGAGGATTACGTTACTTGGACGGATAACTCGAAGATCAAGAAGACAGTGTTGCGCTACAGAAACCAAATCGATGATTTTGATTTTTCCTGAGTGTTTAATATGTATCTGTACAGTCCTATAATTTTACACAATGTTACTTAACTCACGTTGTAGTTATGAGAAGTACCGATTTGTCTTCTTAACTCATCTGAGCCACCGGAGTGTGGTAAGATTTGGCCCACGCCGGGTGGTTGCATAACGTCTTCTTCGTTCAACAGTCCACTTACACGCGAATTGTAAGCCTGCTGTTGTTGATATATTGGATCCATGTGACTAGTCATGGTATTGCTACGAGTGTTTGCGGCGCTGGCAGATCTGATGGATCCAGCAGGTCTGTATTTGAAACCACCAGTCAATTGAGAGGGATCTGTCATGACGATACTTTGTCTCAGTTGATGAGGTGCAGCTGGCTGACCAGAGTTTTGTAAAGAATGGTAGGAGCCATTGTTACCGGTATAGAACATTTCTGGATGATCCATTGGATTCACAGCGGTACCGTTAATGACACCCGGTTGAAATTGTGCTTGCTTGTACTTGCCTCTAAAGGAAGTCAGCGAATGTGATGATGAAGATGACGGTAGGTATGCAGGGGACGGTAATTCACCGATACTTTCCAATGTCTGCGGATGGGCATATTGTTGTTGCTGTGGGAAAGGCATCGCATGTGGGGCATATTGCATCGGGAATTGCCGTTGGGGCATGTATTGCTGAGAGTTTTGGTCCTGAACTGGGTAGTGTTGGGAATTTTGGTCCTGAACTGGAAAGTGTTGAGAGTTTTGGTCCTGAACTGGATAGTATTGGGAATTTTGTTCCTGAACTGGATAATATTGTTGTTCCGGATATGACTGCAGAGGTATTGCAGCTGAGTAGATGGAAGATGCTACTCTATGTGACTCCGCAGGTGCATTTAGATGGAGATCTGAGGGTCCTTCCACGGTTTCGTCTTCTTCTTCCTCCTTTTTGTCCTCTGGCTCATCTATGTGGTGTTGCTTCACGGTTCCATCCCGATCTAGGTACACTTTGTAGATACTCTTCATCCGTTGTATATTTTCCTCTTCTGCAGGCGAAATGCCGATGACATGGTCGTCATCGGATTGCTGTTGCAACTCTGCGCGGATCGAGCTGTCAAGCTGATTTAGTACGTTTCCCATATCAACACTGTTCGACCTATCAGCGGTCGTATCCGCTCGCGAATGTTCAACATCAAATCCGCTGTGATCTTGAACGTACTGCCTAGTAACCTCTCCTGCAGTGCTTTTCACAGGACTCTGCTCCAAAGGTGGATTTGACGAAGAACAAGACTCACTAGGCGGTGTCTTATCACTCTGAGTATAGTTGAAATCCGTTGAAGTGTAGGGACTCAACGTGGAACCAACATTGTGAGAAATTCTAACCTCATTCTTCTCAAAAGGTAAAGAAACTTGACTTGCGACCCTGGAATTCGTATTGGACGCCAAACGGTATGGGCCATACTCTTCATTCTTTAGTTGACGCGCAAAATCCCGTAGAGATGAACCGTTATCCTCTGGAAGCACAAATGGGTCCGTGTCTCTTCTACGACTGAAGCGCCCGTTATTTGGAGGCAAATAACTTTCATCGTCCTTTTCCTGGGTTACAGATCTCAATTGATACTCCCTGCCCTCATTGGTGGGCAAATACTCGGTATCACCTTGGAAATCTGGGTCGTTATCGTCCTGCGACTCACGTTTATTCCTCCTATAGACGATCCACAGTATAACAGCAAATAGAATCAACACACAACCAACTGGAATCGCTACTGCAACCCCAACGGTAACAGCATTGCTATCAGAATGCTTTTTGCACGATTTATCGCTACCACTACACCCTGAACTGGTCGATGACCGCTTCATCACAGTGGTAGGCTCCATCAAAGTGGTAGGCTCCATTTGGATTCGAACAACTTTAAAACACTTTTCTAGTACTATTGACCACCACTAGTACGTTCAAATCGCTTGACAAGTTGTAATCCGATAAGAGGTGGTGGTAATCCGGTGACAATTAGAATTTTATTCTACTTAATCGCGTCGAATCTCTTCGAGATGCAGTTGTTACCAATTGGGAAACCGAAATACGCGTCGCTAAACAAAGTTGATTAACATTTAAGTTTTAGAATTGGGGAGTTAATAGACTCGATCTTGACTTAAGAGGATTGAGTTTGAGCTTGTAACCGAATAGTTGAATTTCTGGAGCTTACTCCACGTCTCAGAACTCTTCTAAGTAGACTACAGATCGAGCTGTGCAACTAACACTAGCTGATATGATGGAGTGATTTATGGCACTAGCATCGCTAACGGTTTGCTTGTAATAAATTGTAGTCTGTCACTTCTAAATGGGCTCCAAAGTGGGCTTCACAGTCGGGTTTACCGTAGCTTCACAAAGGGCTTTCAATTGCGGTAGCAAGCTTAACTTCCTATATTTCAGATCGTTTCGTTGGTTGGAATAAGGATGCTTGTTAAGATCCTCTTGATCATATAGGACACACATCATAGCTGACTTACAAAATATGTTAGCTTGGAGATGAATTATTCGCTTGCGCTACATAAACCATCAAGTAGGGTGGATTTCACAATTCTATATGATGCACAATGCAATCCTAAGTGCCATCATGGATACATTTCATTCATCATAATCATCTGTTATGACTTACATCTTTGAACTTGTCTTGCTTACTCAGCACTTTGGGTAGATTTTTCATGCGGCTGAACCATACCTAATGATCATGGTAGAATAGTTTAAATTAATAAATTCTTTCTACTGCAAGTATAATTGATTCCATGGGCCTATAGGTTAAGTGTACCGTTCAATTCAAGAGGTATGACTGCGGTGGAGAAACTGGGCTTTGTTGAGAGGTTTTTGACATTATGGATTTTTCTATCTATGTTAATCGGGGTACTTCTTGGGTACTATGTTCCAGAAGTAAAAGATAGACTTGGTTCATCGAAATTTGCAGATGTTAACATTCCTATGGCTGTAGGACTAATATGGATGATGTACCCAATTCTATGCAAGGTTAGGTACGAAATGCTGCACAAGGTTATGGCTACAAAACAAGTTTGGAAAGATATTGGATACTCAGTAATAATCAATTGGCTTGTGGCACCTCTGATAATGGTCATTTTGGGGTGGGCAACCTTGCCTGACCTGGTGGAGTACCGTAGCGGCCTTGTGCTCGTTGGAACGGCTCGGTGCATAGCAATGGTACTTGTATGGAACAGGTTGGCGGGTGGAGATGAAGAATTTTGTGCAATCGTCGTTGCTATCAACTCTATGTTGCAAATTGGACTTTATGGACCACTCTCCTACCTGTTTGTTGTGATCTTTTCGAGAGGAACTCATATGGGGATAAGCATGTGGCCAGTTGTTCAAAGTGTGCTAGTGTTTCTAGGCATCCCTCTAGGTGGTGCAGTCTTTACTAGGCTCGTGTTGTACAAAATATCACCAACATTTTATGACAAGAAGTTCATCAGGATTTTGGCTCCTACCTCGTTATTGGCGCTTCTGTTCGTTATTATCATAATGTTTGCAATGCAGGGACATGAAATCGTTACCAACATCAAGACGGTCCTAAGGGTTATTGTGCCACTGTTGGTGTATTTCACATTTATGTTCTTCTCAGTGCTGGCATTTTGTTACTATTTCTGTGTGCCATACAAGCTAACCGTCGTACAGAGCTTTACAGCTGCTTCCAATAACTTTGAGCTCGCAATTGCAGTGGCTGCAAGTGTCTACGGTGAAGCTAGTAAGGAAGCGATGGCTGCCACGATTGGACCGTTGGTCGAAGTTCCAGTACTCTTAGCATTTGTGCACGTTTTATTATTTATCAAATCCAACTGGTATGATCGAAAGACTGAACTCTGTGGTTGCAAGGAGGATTGATCTGAAGGTTGGTATTTAACACCTAAGTACTACAATTTGACTAAGATGAATACGCGTCTTGTGAACTCACAAACCGTGCATTGGAATCATATGAACATATGAGAAATAGTTCCAAAAAATACATGAAACACAACGATGGCAGCTTTACCTGTATAAGAGAAACGGCGCCCGGATGGCTCTGGTAAAAGGCAAGAACCATGTTCGTTATAAGTAAGCAAAAGCTTATTCTTGACGCCGATTTCCCGTCCATCATTGCGCTTACTCCATTAGAAAGTGGTGAGAAAAGATGAATAATTATGTTATGGTGAAATGTTTTATATAATGAAAATTTTGGCAGGGTAAAATTGAGAACGTCAAAAGTAATACCGATCTTAAGCTGGGTTTGAAGCTCGATGAGGGTGTCTTACCCATATAGATCGCACTTTAATGTCTTCGAAGGTGATTGGAAGTGTTTTAAACCGTTTGAAAGGTGGGAAAGTGGTTGGAACTAAGTTGGAGCCATCCGTGCGGGCGACAAACGGTGCTACAGCGTTAAAATATAGAAGTTATAATGCTTCGTTGGAAATCGAGGATTTTCAGTCGATCTTACCAGAGAAGACGTTTGCAGTGAGTAGTGGGACCAAGGAGCCAGTTGGATTCGAGTTAATCAAAAGTCGGGATCCGAGGTTTTTCCAATTTAAAGATTACTATGTTTTACTCTTTAAAGATGAAAAATTGCTTAAGGAATATTACCAGGCCACCCAGCTTGCAAGGATCCATAAAGTTCGTGTTAAGTTTACGCCGCTGCCGAGTGGCCAAAGGAGTGAGCATGTTTATTCTCACTATGTTGAGAACTTAGAAGCGGCTTTCGAGTCGAGCAGGATGTATACAGAACAGTACAAAAAAAAACGGCCTTTCGATCAAGAAACTTTTGATCTAGCCCAATTGCAACAACGGGTGCGACCCATTGAAGAGCGATCAGCCCTAGTTTGGAACCTCCCGCCCGAGATGAGGTCACATAACCTTATGGACAGGTTCTGGTTTTACGATATAAAGCACTGTTTCAAGCTCTACTGGGACGACTCGATCGGTAAGACGCTGTACTACGTTGCATTTAATGATCGGAATGATTGCATGAAATTCAAAAGGAACTTTCACGGAGTTTATTTCGATGACGATCCCAAGTGGAAATTGCTCGTTGAGACGTTACATTAGTATATAAGAAGCTTACAACTCTCTCCAGGACTCGCGGACCATTTCCCAAGCGGTTGATCCATTTGAATCTTGTCTTAAAGTCTCCTGAGCTGTGTAAACCTGTTTGGACTCTTTCTCCAACATCACGTATTTTTCCCAAATCCCACTAATCCTCCATACAAGCACTATGCTATCTTCCTCATCGTAAGCATTACTGTTATCGTTCCCGGTGTATTTGCACCAACCGATCTTGCACCTGTCCCGCCGCAGTCGGGCATCACTATCACCATCTCTGAGCATTGGGTTCTTCAAATGCACGCTACACATCGACCATATGGAGTCCAAATATTTTGGTTTCCATCCCGAAGGAACCAAATTCTTCAATGCGTGAGTCTTGTTTTTAGTTGTCTCTTCATTAGCCTCCTTCGTGGTGGAGATTTGGAAGATATGCAAAGTTTGTTTATCGGATACCACTGCCAGCTTGGTACCTTTTGGGCTGAAAGACATTTCATAGATATCGGCTCTATCCGAACCTCGTCTAAACTCCTTGATCAATGAGCCGTTATGGACGCTAAAGACCCGGATCAGTGTTCCTTGTTCGGAACAGGTTGCTACCATAGTTCCCTGATGATTCAGCCGCAAGAACCGAATTGGCGACTTATGTGCCTTGATAATCGAAGTTGGTAGCAGCTGTGTGCCCTCTGGGTTCTGATTGTTACGTTTCAACCTTGCCAAGTCAGCAATATGCACTTGACCTACACTTCTCGCAGACGGGAACGCTAAAATCCCATTTACACCGCTAGAACCCGCATCTGAGGCTCCATTTACCATCGAATCCTGCGATTCCCGTCTGTAACGTGTTTGTGTCACCACGAAGTCAACAATCCCATAAGGCGAGATCTCCAGCGATGGGCATATCCTCTTGGGCGTAGTGTTGAACTGGAAAACTTCAACTGCAGATTCTAACACAACAACGATATGTATTCTTGACAAAAAAACTTGCCTGATTGGAGACATAAATTTCAAAATAACACTTTCTCGCTGTTGTAAGTCATCCCATATTACTAGCTTATTCAATGGGTATCGAGGTCTCTTACCACCACCAACGAGTGCAGTATAATTTGTCCGGTAAAGCATCCTCGTGTAGCCAATCCCACCACCAGCACCACTTAAACCATTCTCGTCAGCCTCTTGAAACCTTTTCGTAAGCTTGCAAGCCAGCGGATCAGTGTTGTAGATCATGAATCCATCCTCTGTGGCCCCACTAAAGCAAGAATCATCCTGATTAAATGCTACTTGCAAGAACCGTGCCGGCCGTCCCGCCTGTGACTCCACGATGGCTTTTCTGACATTCATCGCAGCACTCCTGGTCCTCTTCAAAGGTGTTGTTAAAGCTTAATGCCCTGATTACTCGTTAATATACACTTTTAGGTTAAACCGTATAGCTCACGTGACTTAAGCTTTATTGGGCGTCACACTGCCTGTTATAATCCACTAGGCCTCGCTATCGGCACTATCACCGATTTCCCAGCATGTGGTGATGGTCGCGTAGGTCGAGCAATTTATTGCGGAATTTTATCACCCTTTTTCACTATCTTCTAAGCTTATAAAGATCTACGAGACCAGTCAAAGCATCGTAACTGACCCATGCTTGATACGAGTGGTACACCAGCAACTACCACACACGCGCACTGCATGCTGCGCATTGTGTTTCTATCTAATTCACCTTTCTGTGCTCGCTGTGATTTTCTGTCGCCGTGCCAGTTTGTGGAATAATAAAAAACAGCTCGTTATCACGCTCCTAGTACCACACAGACATAGTTCAAGATTTACAAGAACTGCCCGGTCACTGAGACCACCATCCCATTGCTATAGACCCACAATCAAGACTGTGGAATTCGCTCTTTGTTTTAAATTTATTGAGTATTATTCTAACTTTGAAACGATTTACTGACATTCGCTAGCTATTAGAAAACAAAAAGGTGCCGAAAGGACAGATATAGTCGATATAACTAAAGAAAGCTGTTGAAAAGGCCTATTATATGTATACCAGCGACCGTAAGAGACCCTGCACGAATGGAAATGAAGCTTTGGCACAGAGAAGGCTGGCCTACCAATCTAAGAGGCCCTGTTTGGCTCTTGGAGGCGCCGTTGCCGCTGTTGGCGTCGACATGGATCGGTTCATCCCGAATGTAACGTCTGGGAGTGCTTATAAGGCTTCTCCATCACTGAAGAGCTTTAATGTACGCGATTCTGAACTTTTAGGGAGGTCTCCCTCTCCGGAGAGACTTTCTAGTCCCGGATTCTTTCATGACTTGAGACAGACGGGTCATTATGAGGCTATAAATGGTGAAGTTAGGGATAGTGAAGCTTCTAGAGTCTTGGAGGGATCCTCGAGTGCTTTTACGTCTATGATGGTAAGCGGAACAGACACTCCGAAGCTTTCATTTGAACATAAGAGGCACAGAGAATATATAGCAGACTCTTTGGGATTTCAATCACCACAAAGAGTGCTTCAATTTACTACTCCAGGATCAAGATGCGATAATAAAGCCGGTAATGGGCCTCACAAGACTCGCCATACAGTTGACCAACATCACCATTACCTGGCTGTGGACCCTTTGACTACGGCTTTGCCTCCAAGTAAAGTTATGGCATATTTGGCTACATCTGCTTTCTCCAGAATGAACCAGAGTTTCTCTTTTGTGTCTAATGATGATGGAAACAGACCCGCTAGGAGAATGAAATCGCATATTCCGTATAGAGTACTAGATGCTCCATGTCTGAGGAACGATTTTTATTCTAATCTGGTCTCGTGGTCAAAAAATACTGATAATGTAATGGTTGGGCTCGGTTGCTCGGTGTATATGTGGTCAGACAAGCACGGTGCCATACCAGTGTTGAGCCATGACTATCTGAATCGCAAGCATGATGTTGTTACTTGCGTTTCGTTTTGTCCCCAGAATCTGCTATTTGTTATAGGTACCAAGCAGGGACGCGTACTACTGTTTGACCAAGAAGTGTGCCTAGAGCGCCATCGCGAAGAGGATTCCTTGACTCCCTTGTATGAGTATCAATCTTCTACTTTGAGAGGAATAAGCTGCGTTCAATGGCTTCAGAAAGGTATCACCAGTAGCCTGTTGATTGGGGAAGAATGTGGTGATATAAGCTACCTAATAGTGAAGGAATCGTTACATTTGCTTGAAGCCACCTATCCTAGCCAAGATAAGTCTGAAGATAGCCGCAGACTTGGCACACCCACTAGATCACAATTTCAGTACAGTGATAATTATCAGGGCTACAAATTAGAATGCTTGTCAAAATTTCAAGCACAAGCTCAGCAAGTTTGTGGTACGTTCAGCCGCTACAAAATACCCTTTAACACAGTTCCACAAAAATGGGTACTAACAATTCATCACAGGTATCTCGCTTAATGAAGATCAAACTCTCCTGGCAATTGGTGGTAATGACAACTCTTGCACACTCTGGGACGTATCTTCGATCCAAGATCCAAAATTAAGGTTTATCCTACCACACAACGCTGCTGTGAAAGCTGTTGCCTTCTGCCCCTGGTCGAAGTCTTTGCTGGCGACAGGCGGCGGCAGCAAAGATAGAACAATCAAATTTTGGCATACTTCTACAGGCACTCTGCTGGATCAGATTGAAGCTTGTGGGCAAGTTACTTCACTCATATGGTCGACGAGGTACAAGCAAATCGTTGCAACTTTCGGGTTTGGCGACTTGGACGATCCCATTCTCATTACGCTTTACTCATATCCAAAGCTCACGCCGCTAAAGCAAGTACACTCTCCAACCCCATTAAGAGTGCTTAGCGCAGTAGCATCTCCAAATATCACATCAATCTGTGTAGCCACCAATGATGAAACTATAAGATTTTACGATTTATGGAACGACAAAGAGGAAGTCATTAACGAAGCCCACGAACCAGGCCTATTTGGGTCCGAAATAATGGAATATGTCGAGGGAATCGAAGGCGGTCACAATAAGATGATAAGATAAAATATTCAAATGAAATTATGTAATTTTCCGGTTTAATATCATGTTTTTAAATTAAATAAGTTCAAATTAATGATTTAATGTCTTTGCTCACCATCTTTTGAAATCAGCTTTTAAATTCTCCTTGCCGAAGTGTGATAAACTAGTGAGAGTTCGTTATAACCTACAAATTTCAGATTGCTTGATAATTACTTGCAGAATTGCACAATGATCCGAGTTGTTATAGTGATCATAAATCTTAGCGACCAATGCTCTAGCTTCTTTGCCATCCTATCAGGTGGAGCTACTCCAGCTACATAGATTCGTTTTGATTTTCATGATCAATTCCTAAAAACCTCGACGCTGATCCAGGGTTCGGTATTCGAGCCTGTAACAATGTCTTTCTACTTTAAATTCTGATAAACTAAATTAGGAAAATCAACTAGACTCTTAAAGGTGACGATAAGCTATTCGTCCGAAGTCATGCACCAATGACACATGTCAGATATTCAAGCTACGAGAGTATGACAAGCGCCAGCTAGAAAGAGTCTCAAATATCTAGAGGGTTGAGTTATTAACAACTTTGAGTAATCGGAAAAAGTCGCCTCCTCGTAGTAGTGATAGTAGTGATCCGTACTAATGTTATGTCAATTCTACCCGGCAGAAAAACTGTGGTCCAAGTTTCATTTGGAAACAATGATTGTTATTGGGCAAGATACTTTGGCTCAACAAGATTATCTCGAAGGTCCATCAATCTAGACTGAGTACCTTGGCGGCTGTTGAAATATATGAACCACGCCATGTTCCTGCGCAACATATTTTTTCTATTAGCACTAATCGTTAATATAGCTAAGTCTTACAGCATCAGGTATGTACCGCAGCATGCACCTAATAACGTCACGGAAGCATTTCTAAATTGTCTGGAAGACAGCTTAGGGCACTTAGATTTTAATGTAACGACTGGACCAATCGGAAGGATAAATATGATGCCTTCTACTAGACGAAACTTTACACCAGAAGAGAGGCAGGCAATACTCCACTGTATAAACCTCGCCTCTGCACATCTACATTTTGAATCCCAGTCAGCAGTCTATGAAGATGAGTTTACGTTACGTTCCACCGATATAAGTTGCTTGCGTACATTTTTCGATTACAGGTTACAAATAATAGAGGGAACTAGACAGACCTCAATAGGCAATTTCATGGGCCTTGATATAGACCTTGCGATCAATGGCTATAGCCTTAACTGTGATGGTCATTTCTACTCCATTGGCCATTCATATGTGACCTTCTTCACACCGAAGGGGGATACACAGATTAAGTATTACGCATAGATACCATCCGTATTATTACCCTTTTCGTTGCCAGTGGTTACGTTCTTGGCGGGAAAGAAGAGGCCTTATCATATCATTGAAGATACCTGGATAAGATAAGAGATAATGCTGTAGATACATTCCACTTTCTACAAGCCAAGATACGGTTATGATTGAAGCTTATCTGTTTTCTGGCTCAAAAGGTGTATATCCTTTCAGTGAAGGTCAAGATAAGAAGAGAGAGAATGTTTTAGATTAGGAATCATCATACCATTATTTGGACTTCAAAGCGGCTGCTCATCGCACTTATGAACGGCAATTTAGGTTTGCCACCTGAAGGCGCTTGTAACGTCAAAGAAGAACATACTGCTGCTCGTTAGATTTATGATTTTATATTCAATTAATTCCCACAAGAATGGGATAAAAAATACGGTTTGTCAGCTGGCGTTGCAACAAAGATATATCATGATGGAAAGAAGACCACATTGAAAGTCTGAGGTAGTATTAATAATAGATATACGACCAGGAAATTACTTAAGGAAGAAAGTTATCAGATAAGGAAGAAACCCTGCACAATTCGATAAACCATAGTTGTAGCTTGTCTGACAAACTGAAATGACATTCAAAATGTCGACGAGTTTCGAATTCCCAAGATATGTGAGGCAATTAAATTTAGGATAAAGGCGCCAATGAATTAGGAACTTTAAGGTACAATAATTATTGGCTATTCATTAGCCACAGAGATTTCCAATGAAAGAAGTATTAGAATTCATCTTTTTGGATTCTGCATTTTGGTTTTTCTTGAGTGGCTTCAATTCAGATCCGCCAATTTAGATCAAGTTTTACTTTATTGGTAGAATTGAAGCTGTATGTGAGAATCTGCTAACAAGCTGCTAACAAGCTGCGGTTATATAAAACTTGGTTTTGCATTAATCTAATATCAAGTTTTCGGTAAGCATTTACGGCTTGCATACATACTGTGGAATGGTCTATAACCTTATTTTTTCAAATCTAAACGATGGTACCGGACTAACATCGGATTATGCTCAGGTATTAAACAATTTATGATTGATGCTTCAACTTCGGTACAGCATGCAATTCGTTACAGTGAGCATTTAAATAGGCACAAGTCTTAAAATTTGTCAAGAAGTCGTCTTTCTCTCACCAAAAATTGTTAAGAAGTTTCTCCGATACTTGAAGAAACCCAAATCGTGAGCAGTAAGTAACCTATCAAGAAAGTGACACGTACTTTATATGTTCTGTGTAAAATGGAGGAAGTGGGATTTTTTCATGATAGGAGCGAGATATCTTTTGTTTGCAAATGCTTTGTCAGTTCCTAGTGGAGTGACCCGAGGGGAAGTTCGCTCACTATAACACATTTTCAAGGGCCAAACGCATAGATAGCTAAATAAGCTCTTTACGAGTCTGCTGTACCTCAAGATGAGCGACAGTCCACGTAAACGAGATATGATGAAGACGTACTTTTCGCAGAAGTACGATAAAGTGCTGGACTCACTTTTGGTTGCTGACACAACTGCGGCGTTAGCATGTGCTGCTGGGGTCAATTCACATCCAAAGAAAATACCTAACATGGAGGTAGTACAAGGCATAGCTAGTTCATTGTTCAATGCATCGATAGAGAGGTTGAAAGTAGAAAAAGATGGGTCCTTGCCGTCCAGTATAGCAGATACGACAGAGAGTTCAGATGATTTTTGGAAAGATGAAAACTTTAGGCAGGAAATAGATGCAGAAAGCCATATAACAACTATGGATTCTGTAGAGAAGACTGCAGTAAAGATTGAAAATAAGACTAGAGAACATTTTGTGGATTTATTCGTTGAGAAGCTTATCACTAAGATGATACCAGACAGATTGCCCGAAAGAGAGCATTTTGGAGAATTATCAGAGGAAGAGAAACGCAAGTCTCAGACTGTGTCTGCTACCGTTCTTACAAAAAATCTGAAGAAATTGACACCGAAGATGGGAGAGGTCTTTGAATTTCAAGATTCTGTTGTGCGTTTGCTAACTTGGAGAAATTCGTCTGGAACGGTCACCATGTTGATTCTTTGCACAATGATTTGCTATAATCCAATGAATTTGATCACAATGCCACTGCTATACATCGCCTTTGGGCTCATGGTCCCCGGATATATGCAAAGACATCCACTTAGAAGAACTCTGTATCCTGTCAGGAAAGTTTATGGAAGATCACTGTTGAAGGATATCACAGATAGTGGCACAGGGAGAGCTTGGCATCCGCCGGGTGCTATTCAGGAATATTCGTACGGAGCTCAGACGAACGATAGCGATTCGCCCTCTTTGGAAGATCCATTGAGCAACGGAGTTGAATTTGTAGCAAATTTGCGTGATATTCAAAGTGCCACTACCGCAACAGTTGCATTTTCAGAATCGCTGGAAAAATTCGTATATGGTACTGCTGGTTTCAAAAATGAACGGTACTCTACTGTGGTCTTTCTCAAATATATATTCTGGTTCTGCTTTTTAGGCATTGTATCCAAGTTTATCAATTGGAGTCTGGTACTCAGCTTTTGGATTTGGTATAGTATGATTAAATCGCATCCAAAAGTTAAGAAGATGCTCGGGCCATTCAAACAGAATGCCAAACAAGAGGTCGCCAAAACAAAGAAAAGCGATGGTTTGGTACTTGATGAGCCTCCCGAAGCAAAATTTGTTGAAGTTTATGAGATATATCAACAAGGTATAACGCCGCGCCATTGGGAGTTTTATAAGTATTCCAATCAGGTGTTTGATCCTTTGGACAAATACAGAAAGTTGCAGCAACCGCCTCCGGGAGTATTTTGCTTGGACGAAATCCATCCTCCAAAGACGTGGACATTTGATGAGAATTCTAAATGGGAAGTTGATTACAATGTTGAAAAATGGGCAACAGAGAGAGGTCTCAAGTACAGCATGGATGAGGAGTTTCTTGTGGACGACTCATTTAAGAGACGTAGGCTAGCTCGGAGAGTCCTCAGATACGCCAGTCCTGCGCCTAAACCTTCATATAAGTACAAGAAATAGCTTATTAAATATTAAATGCATAAAGTCATGATTTGTTATGGTTACAATTGGCTTGTTACGATGGAACGCCATCGAGCTCCGATTTAGACACCTCGTTCAACAACCTTTTCCAATTCTTCCTATTACTGTGGATCGGTACACGTAGAAGATTGAGGTATGAGACCAAAACTAGTATGAAGAAGCAGCAAACCGTGACAGGAGTCAACATGGTAACAAAGTTTCTTCGAGAGACCACTTTTTGATAAGGACATGTCGCGTAAGGGCCACCAGTAACCCAACAGTTACTAACAGCAATTGAGTTCATATCAACCCATATCTGAATGTTTTGGTAGGTTGTATTGGCAAGATGCATAATCAACGAGAATTGTTCAAGTGGAGTTCTCGGTAGTGCGAACCTATAGTCATCGGGACAATGAGATTCGGAACGACGATCAAAGGCAAAATAGGTGTCCGAAGCTTCCGTAACCGCCCATTCATAGGCTCTCTCTGTATATCGACAAAGTGCTTGATACTTATCGTAGCAGTTGTTGACCTCCCAAAAAGCGGAATGGTTGGACACTGTGTACTTGAGAACAGCACAATTGTAGGCTACCAAAGAATCGCTATTCTTTGGAGTTGCGGTGTGCGTAGTTACGGGCTGGTCTGTATCCCACGACCAGACTACACTATGATTCAGTATAGTCTCTATACTGGTGAAATTATCCTTGGAGTACTGATTTGCAATTATGGGAGAAAATCCCATGTTTGTATACTCTCTAATCTCTGCAGGTGTGAAGTCAGCTTCCAAGTACCTCCAACTAATGGAGGAGATGTTCATCAGTTGAGCAACCGTATTTGGTGTTTCGAGAGTCTTATTTCGCACATCATAGTGTAGTATTGAGCTGTCGAAGATGTATGGCGTTTCTGAATAATTTAAGGTATTTGACAGCTCGGTGATAACTACCCTTCTTCGCTTGGAGTAGAGAAAATTGTTCAGTGTGGGCCAGCCACTACTGGATAGGCCAGAGTTGTCATAGGTAGCCCCCGCCAGTTGGTCATTTCGTAGATCATCTGGCGTATATATTCTCAGGCGACCCATAGACTGATCTAATGTGTACGTTATATTGGGAACCGATCCAGACGACGGAACCACACTGCCATTGGAACTGCTGTTTCCATATAGGGCTGCATTGGAGATATTCAAATGCAATGTCAGAATATTGGCTGATAGATTGTCGTCTGTCATATTCACAAAGCTTTCAAACGCCAGTAAAAAAGTTCCGAGCTCAATATCTGTATTTGCCAGATTGTAAACACTATCATTCTGTTGTAAATCTAGCCGGAAGCTTTGCACACCATTTTGCATCAAAGATTGGAATGCTTCGAGAGATTCTGTGTCATTTACAGATTCGTCATTAAAAATAACATTTCTTAGATTCACTCCCACTAGTGGTAGCTGATCGATAGTAACATTCGACATCAAGTCTCGTTGTGATCGTATGGCCATTTGTTCTTGACCACTCAAGGACGGCAGGATGTCGAAACTTGCATGAGCTATTCGCAGCAACAACGCCATCCAGACAAAGAATAACGTTGCAAAGCTGGTCATTTCATACCTTCAAAGATTCCGAAATACAGCACAATGGGCTCAAAGCGGTTTCAACTCTTACTGTGGTTTCTTCAATTAAAGTTAGTTTTCTATAAGGATACGATGAGTTGAAAAATTTCAATTATGACTATCACCAACAAACTGATAAGCCGGCCATATAAACACCGATGTCCAGCCAAGAGCCCTCAGAATCAGAGCTGGTGGATGGGCCTCCACAATTGATCACTCCTGGTGTCCAGAGAGTTTTGCAGCGAGAGGTTGTCACTGGTTTTTTGGCAAACTTAGTAATATATCCTATGCTGGTCATCTACTATTTGACCACTTTCTATTATATTTCAACCAAAGTTGTTCCCTATACATTCATTGATGAGCAATTCCATGTTGGTCAGACTTTAAAATATGTTGGTGGACATTGGACGCATTGGGATCCCAAGATAACAACCCCTCCGGGGCTCTACGTCCTTGGCTGGCTAAACTACAAAATCACCTCTACTTTCACTTCCTGGACGGCACTGACTGCGTTTAGGTTGGTAAACCTAATTGGTGGTATTGTCGTTCTACCGGTTTGTGTTTTAAGACCGCTGTTCCTATTCAATGCAATTGGATTCTGGCCTGTAGCTCTAATGTGTTTCCCTCTACTTTCCACATTCTATTATTTATACTACACTGACGTGTGGTCTACAATTTTTATCCTACAATCATTTACGTTTGTGCTGACTCAACCATTCGGTGCCAAAGCAAGCATTTGGCTTAGTGCGATTTGTGCCACAATTAGTTGCACTTTCAGACAGACCAACATCATATGGACCGGATTCATTATGCTTATAGCGGTGGAAAGAAGGGCTATGATTCAGAAGCAATTTAATACCAACAGTTTTAATAATTATTTGAAGCTCTTTATTCATTCTGTTGACGAATTTGGTGGCACGGTGCTACCATATATGCTTAACTTTGTCCTTTTCTTCATTTACCTTGCGTGGAATAGATCCATAACCTTGGGTGATAAGTCAAACCATTCCGTGGGAATTCATTTGGTACAACTTTTCTATTGCTTTGCCTTCATAACGTTCTTCAGCCTACCACTTTGGTTCTCCCGTAACTTTTTGAGACTGTACAGAACAAGATTCTTTTTGAAACCGTTGAGAACAATACTAGAAGTCATAGTGATCATGTTGGTGATAAGGTTCTTCACCGTTGTGCATCCATTCCTCCTGGCCGATAACAGACATTACACCTTTTATCTCTTCAAAAGGCTCATTGGGAACCAGAGAAAGCTTATCAAGTACGTTTTCATGGCACCAGTATACCATTTTGCGACTTTTGTCTATATGGAAGTCTTGAGGCCAAGTGAGATGAAATTCGATCCAGTGACTCCGCTGCCAATTAAGGATCCCATCGATTTACCCATACAGCTTTCTCACATTTCCTGGACAGCGCTGATTATTTGCACCTTCTTGACCATCGTCCCATCACCACTCTTTGAACCTCGCTACTATATTCTGCCTTTTTACTTCTGGAGGATATTTGTCACTTGTAGCGCAGAACCAATTCTGGGTGAACTGGTTCCATCAAAGGAAGGCGAAGAGCCTGTCACAATTGCATCTACCCAAAGACTAGCATTTGAATTCGTGTGGTTTATGGGTATTAACATCATCACTCTCTACATATTCGTGGCCCGTCCATTTACTTGGGCATCAGAATCGTTCCTACAGAGAATCATTTGGTGAAAGGAATATAAACAAACGGTTTCTTATATTTAATTTATTATATAGATTTCATAACGGCTTAACGAAGAGTACAATATATATGGACATATAACAATAATGATAAAAAGGAATTGAACGGAGCTTACAATTCAACATTCTTAAATTCTTCCTTTAGAGACTCAACTTTGGTATCATCTGTTTTTTGAGCACTCTCGTCGGCATTTGATCTGTCTTGGCTAGTACTGGTTGAATCGCCTTTTTCGTCAGATTTTACTTGTTCCTCGCTGGCCTTACCAGTCTCCACAGACGATGCAACTTCCTTTATTTTTTCAATCTTTCTGTCTTTCTCAGCATCTTCCTGTTCCTTGACTAACTTTTGTTCCTCGACTGGGGCTTTCGCCTCTGTCTTTTGATTCAGTTCACTCTCCGGTAGATCTCTAGTGGTAATAATATCTTCCTCGGTTGAATTATCATCTGTCAGAACAGTTTTACTTATCTGAGTCTTGTCTTTGGTATTAAAAGGACTCACTGATTCGACATTCTCTGAATTTTTGGTTGATTCCTGGGACTTGATCAAAGCTCTCTTTTTGAGTACCTCAAGGTAGTCCTGAACTGGACCATTCGATTTCTTATCTCTGAAGACCAATTCACCATCACCAGAGAAATAATCATCATTATCGTCGATCAAATACCAGTTACCGGCTTCCAGGTCGTTGGCAAAATCCAATAGAAAATCCCCCCAGTTCTTTGCGACGACATATTTGGTGTCAAAATCTCTGCCAAAGATTATCACTTGCGCGTACTCGCCCTCTGGACCTGGTGCCAAATCAACACCGACATGATTTCCTGCATTATCCGTTAGCAGTGGAATCCATGCTGGATGCGCGTAAACGGGCTGTATCGCGTTTGGAGGTAGAGATTTCTGCTCTGGGATATGTGGTAACTTGAACTGTCTTCTCTTAGCCTCTTCTGCAGAGTTGGTTGTCGAAGGAGACATCGTTGCATCTGGTTGAGGCATTCTACTCAAATTCTTCGCGACGCTTCTCCATTTCTCTGTCATCTCAACAACCTGATCCAGAGTCATCAATTGCAACCCATAGATCAACCCAGAGACACCAGTCATAGACTCAAGATCCTCTTGTCCATCATGAATCCTCAAGGAGACTCTGACTGCTGCTGGGAAAGCGATAGCCAAATCTTCCTCTGCGTGTGTGATATCATTATGTGTACAAGGATCCCCTAAAGTCGCATTCAAATCCGGATTGTGTTCTGTTGTCCACGAATCAATATGTCTCCATGCCAGTAAAACCTCTGACACCCCCTCCTTATCCGTATTCTCAAATTCATCGATATTAATTTCCTGATTACCATTTTCCAATCCAATATTCATCTCTTCATCTCCCAACTCATCCACACTGTTCAAATGTACCCTTGAAGCACTCACTGGGTTCCCTTGGTTTACTCTACGACCCATGTTGAACCCTGGATCCGCGTTTGGATCGTACTCAGCATAATGATCCTCAGTACTTAACGAATAAACAAGCTCTTTCAGTTTTTTTTTGAAAACGTTCATCTTGCAATAATAACAGACCTTTTAATAAACCTCAATAGCTCCAAACAGGTCCCTTATCGTCTGTTTGGTGCCTCTTAAACGTTCAACCTGCTCCTGTTTTGTTCAGATTTCATTTTGGAAAATTCGCAGTGTCCGCAAGAACGCTCGAGACCAATATCTTTACTCAAATAGGATAAATGTCAACAAGAAGCTGGAAGAATACGATCCAAAAGCACAAATTCATTGATCTACAAGCTACAAAGAAGGTTGATACTGGTCGAGATTAATTGAACAGTGATGAGTGGTGGAGCAATGAAGGATACGATGGAAAAGAAGGTTTTACAAGCTGGCGATGAGCAGGTGAAGAGTCGACTAGAAATGTTGCGATCCAAAAGCTCTTTGCACCGGGCGATTTGTAAGAAACGTGGTAGTGGTGATGGGGTAGCCAAAGTTCAGAAATTGAGGATTAGACACAAGTTTGCTTCTCCCACAGATAGTCTTCTTTCGCCTTGTTCACAGAAACTGACTCAACACAAGGCCAAGTTGTTTGTGGCTAAATCTAATCCCACGAAGTTGAATTTTGCTACAAAACACCAACAAAACTCTGATGAGGATGAGGATGAGGATGATTGATAAGGGAATATTGGAAAAGGATAATGTTTAATACCATGGAATGTTTCACATAAACATATATAGGGAATAGCGAGAGAAAAAAAATTTGTATTCACAGGAGTGGAGGTTGAATGATCATCTTAGTTCTTGAATCTTGCGTCGACGACTGTGTTCAATAGTAGTGCTTCGTTGTCAAGAATGACTCTGTTTGGAGAACGGGCCAGAATTTGAGCGATCTCTCTTGCAGTGTCTAGTCTTTTTAGCTCGACGTAGTCCTTGGATTTCTTAATAGCCTCACCGATAAGTTCAGCAGATTTCGCTTCACCCTGTGCTTTGACCACCATTCCTTGTTTCTCCTGTCTGGCCTTGTCCACGACAAAAGCTGCTCTTTGAGCGTCCTGTTGTGCGATTTGCTTGGCCTCAACGGCGTTAGTGAACTCTGGAGAAAAGGTCATATAGGTGATGGAGACGTCATCTAGTAAGATGCTGAAATTACTGGCACGACGCACTAAATTCTCACGGATTAAGCGTGAAACCTTCTCTCTCTGCGTAATCAGTTGCGATGCGTTGAATTGGGCAACCACAGCCTTCAAAACTTCATTCACAATAGATGGCAAAACTCTTTCACCGTAATCCTGACCCAAAGTACGGTAAATGGTGGGCAATTGTTCCACGTTAGGGCGAGATAGCACTCTACAAGTAATATTGACCATCTGCAAATCCTTAGTACCAGTTAAAGAAGCCACATTACGTGGTTTGGCTCTCACATCATATACTACTGGAGTTTCTAACCAAGGGATGATAACATGAGTACCTTCATTATAAATTCTCGAAGAGACACCACCTATGCGTGAGTAGACGATGGCTCTATGACCACCATCAACGTTAAAAAGTGCAGAGTTTAGGAACAAAGCTGCACCACCTAGTAGAATAAGTCCACCAGCACCGGCAAACGCACCACGGCCAGGACTTCCACGAGGACCACCGTTAGGTCCTCCCGCCTGAACTTTTGACAATTGTTGTTGGAATGCTCTAGCAAACCTTTGGAAATCACCAGCAGATCTACTCATAGCTGTTCAGTCTTGCTCTTTAATTCTTAATGTTATTCATCTTATAGTTGAAGTTCTTTGCCACCTTTAAAGGTTCTTGTAAAAAAGTCACGTGATATAGTCACCATAATAAAGCTAAAGAGTTCAGTATGGTTAGTTTAGTAGCCATTGAGTGGTATAGGGTGTGCGATTGGCTCCAGGTGGTACATGGGAGTTGATTGCTGGTTTTTTCATTAATCAGTCTTTTCTTTCAAGATCGCGATATTAATTGAAAAGACGAAATATAGTTCTTCCCGATTATCTCATTCCAGGGCTTCTCACTAGTTGTTTTTTGGATTTGCAATGTTTTGTGTCTCTAATATACTCTAATAGTTACGCATTATCTGTACGACGTTTGGTTTTACTATGAGGTCGAAAGATTTATCCTTAATCTCTTTGTATGGCTTTTAATATATGGCAGACATCAGTATCAGCTTTCGATTATGGCCTGAGCTTTTGTTTGAGAAGGTACAGAACTTAAGAACCCGAAGCTTATTAGTTTATTTCTCCAGAGTCCACGATCGTTACCAAGCTATTGTCAGTGCTCATGGAAAGCTTTTGTATTAACCTTTATTAATGATAATAATGTCATGGCCGTTCGGTTAAATCGTCTTCCTTGAGATATCTCATTCGAAGCACTTCTCTTCGGTAATAAAAAGACAGGCTCTTTATGTCTTGAAACAGATTATTAATTCCCACTAAATTCCTCTCGAATACAATCCAAACTGTTGAATTCTGCTGTCTGCTCCTCTTGAGGAATAGTATTAATACTAGGTAATTTTTCAATCTCCAGTAAGGCTCATTAGAAGTACTATTTCTAGGGTTTAGGAATTGTTGAGATAACCTTAATGCAAAAATGACTTTAAGGTATCTGACAGATTGAAAATACTTCCTTTATTCTCTGATTCAAAACGATACAACTAATTGAACACCTAGGCCACTCAGGTAAATTGACACCTGGAAAATCGATTGTCCTCTCCAATGGAGTCGTGAACCGATCATGGAACCGCCGATGGAACTAAATTCCACCCTTTGAAGCTAGTATTCTAACTAGAGCAAAGTCCAATTAGCCATTGCTTGATTCGCTCGTATTTCTTTGTAACCAACTGTTTCCTCCTCTCGTAGGTCAGCTAGAGCACACTTGAAAGGACATATATATACTGCTAGCAATTCTAGTCTACCTCTCAACCTGTTATTTGGTTCTTCGCTTAATCTTTGTTCGTTTACCTTGCAGAAGCGAATGCTCTTTCAAGTCCCTTCCTTACTTTCGTCTAACCCAAAGAGGTTTTAGAGCCATACAAGAAAACCTCAGCAATGAGCCAGTCATTAACTGATGCATGCATGAATAATGATCTAAGGAAGGTCCAGGAGTCAGTCGAAGATTCTGCTCAAAACCTATTCCAAAGAGATGCAGATGGGCGGATCCCCTTACATTGGGCAGTTTCATTCAATCATAAAGAAATTATCCTCTACATCCTATCCTATATGAAAGAAGCACAGCTTGACGATTACCCAGATGAATCTGGATGGACACCTTTCCATATAGCTTGTGCTGTTGGTGATATAGATATAGTCGGTGAACTTTACGATAGAATGGTTAAGCCAGACTTGAATCTGCAGACAAATCAGGGTGTTACAGCTCTTCACTTAGCTGTCTCCAAGAGGCACATCAACGTTTGCGAGTTTTTACTTCGCCATGGAGCCTCTGTAAGAATAAAGGACAAGAAACTACAGTTACCTTTGCATAGGGCAGCTGCCTCAGGATCACCAGTATTGGTGGAGCTACTGTGCGAAAAAAAAAGTCCAGTTAATGCAGTGGATATCAATGGTTGGACCCCTCTATTCCATGCGTTGGCAGAAGGTCATGGCGATATCGCTGTGATGTTAGTGAACAAATACGATGCAAATGATCAATTAGAAGACTCAAAGGGCTTGAAGGCAATTGATTATTCACTCAACGATCAGATTAAAAAATACTTTCAAAATCATCTATCATAAATTTCTCGTTACTATGTAAAAGAGCACTACTTAATTATGAATTATGCATTACATTTCAACACTTTTAGTGAAGTTAAGTTCACGTCCCTGAAGAATTCCGTTGATGCTGTTGTCGTTTAGTATTGCATCGTTGCTTGTAGGGCAAGAGCCAATAAGTAACAATCCATGACCACGAATGGCTGATATTAATGGTCTGCAAATCATCAGCAAATCGTACGGGAAAATGATTCCAAGCAGATTGTTGTTAGCAACGAAGGAAACAATCTCATGTAAGCACTTTGATCGGTCATCGTTGAAAGTAATCTTGCTCTGATCTACGGCCAAGTCTCTCAAGTTGTGAGGTGTATCTCTGATAAATCGATCATTCACCACTCTCAAATCATTCATGTGGAGAAGCACTGGAAAACTAGGCTGTTTCCAATTAAGGATGGTACAGGCTTGCCAATTGCATGAGCTAAATACAATTGGACGCAATGTTTGGCCGGAGTGACGCAACTTTCTGACGTGTTCAAAAGTGAAGTTTAACACTTGATCGATAAACTGGTTAATGTCGACAAAAGGACTGATGTTCACGGGGATTGCTTCCATCTCTAATATGGTTGGGAAGCAAACCTGGATGTCCAATTGAATAGATAGTGGAATGGAATCCAAAAGGACATCGAAAGCTAAAATATTCGAGGCCAATATATTTTTCAAGCTCACTTCGTCATCAATCTGTGGGATTTCTTCAATCTTGAGACCAATTAAATTTTCTAATTGGTTTTTGGTTAAATCGCTGAGAAATATGTTGACATTGTTTATGGTAACGTATGGCAACGGGGCTACAACAATGGTACCGTCCTTTAGTGGATACACAATGACACTCACAAAACTACCAGATAACGATGAAGAAGTGATAATTTGGTGACCGTCCTTACTCAAATCGACGTCAGCACCAATGGTGGATTTCCAGTATGGTTCATACTTCGTGACTTCAAGTGCTCTACCAACATAGGGCATAATTACCTGGCAGTCGAAGGATAAAGTCCCAACATTGGTCAACCTAGAATCGAATAACGGTAGAGAAATCGATGAGATTCCGTTGACCATTTTTGAGTTGAAAGCCGCTGGCATTGCCGTGGTCTTCGCAATCATTCTTGTACCAAAAGCTGGGAAAACTTCAAAATCAATGGAAAATTCTTTGAGTGAATCAATCTGGAAGACAACATCCCGCTCCTCCTCATCAGCAATCGGCAGAATGATGTTTCTTGGAACTATATCTGCCAAATTTGAAGTTAAAGTAATTCTGCCAGGTGAGGAAAGAATCATTTCATCATCCTTTTGTAGCTGAATTGATGCATTTCCGGGCTTCATGACAAGCTTCACAAATATCTTTTTCTCCAGGAAATTGTGACCATACTTTCGAAGAGGAATTATTGGGGGCGGTAAAGCAAAATCGGGGATATCCTGTAGTGAGTTGGTAGGGCTCATTGACCTTGATATCGTGACAGGATTTTTCATTCTTTGGTGAACTTTGTCGTCCATGGTTCTTAAATTTTCCCTGATTACATTGATTACATCAACGTGAGTCTCCCAGATGGCATAATATAAAGGTCCCAAGCCATTTTCATCTGTGATATCTAATCTAGCTCCATATTTTAATAGTTCTCTGACTGTATCTGCGTGACCCTCTTGTACAGCGTAGAAGATAGGAGTCCACTCATTAAAATTGTCTACTTCGTCAGGGTCGGCCCCATGTTTTATCAGCAAGTCTATCAATTGTGCATCGCCCCCTTCTTTGGCAACAATGTGTAATGTACCAAGTCCTTCTGCGTCGTAGATGTCAGTAACACTTGCATCACCCTGCTGCAGGATCAAATCAGCAGCCTCGTAGTTGTTATGGTAACACGCAATGATCAGAGGAAGAAACTGTGGTTTCGAAGATTCATGGTTTTGGGGGAAAGCAGCAGCTTTTCCGTTAACCAATAGTTCGCGAACTACTTCAATATGGTTCTCCTTTATTGCTAGCACCAATGGCGTATGTGATTGATTGTCAAGAACATCAACTGAGTCTAAGAGCCCGGAAGATATTAACAATTGGACAAATTCTAATTTTCCTAGCTCAGCGGCGTAATGAAGGGGAGTTCGCAGGTACAAATCTTGAGCGTTCAGTAGATTCTTCAATATATCCTTTGTTAGGAAAGAATATTGGCTTGGATGAGCTGTTGTAATCATTAGCAGTGCTTCGCGCAAAATGAAGATGCGTGATTGGGAAGCACAATTAGCGGCTTCGTGGAACACATTTCTCCTAGAAAATACAAGGTCATTTTCATCACAGTACGATAAATCAACATTATTTCTTGTGCTTGTATAAAAGACATGAAGTGAAATATCATCAACCGCACTATTTCCAACCAGTAGAAGGAAAAGTTTTGTCAGATAGTCGTTCAGAATCACACTTTTATCAATTCTGCTCTGTGGGATTGCATCATCTATAGCACTTTTGATTTTTGTCAAATAAAACTCCTTTAGCAAAGAGTATTTTCTGTGATCATCTTTCAGTTTGGAGATATTGACTATCTCCATGTACCATTTCTCAATCTCTATGTCGATGTCGAGTGCCGCCTCTGATTTTGGAGCTGAGAGGTTGGTTTGAGATAAGGACGTGGTTGAAGAAGATGGTGCGAACTTGTTTGCAGCATTTGAATTGTTTCTTGTCATATCTGAGGCATAGTAGCCCATAACGTCTTCTTTACTAATATCATCCAATTGCACCAGTAGAGCAGTTGTCAAGTCATTCAACTTCGATGCTTCATTGCTTGTAAAAATCGGTTGCACAGAGACTACCGTCGCGAGATAAAACTCTTTCTGATGGGAATGCGATCTCTTATCCCATTTTTTAAGCACTTTGGCAAACCCGGTCCTGTTAAGCTCGATGTATTGTTCTAGATTGCTCAAATCTCTTTGAAATTTTCTTAACCCTGAATGAATATTCCGATAGGAGACAGATTTCTTTGACGCCAGCTGTCCACGTTCTCTATAAGATTCGAATTTGGTTTGCAATATGTCACAGATAATCTTTAGGTCAGATTCCTTTTCGAGGAAATGCGAATTCACCTTCTCCAGTTCTCTCTCCAATTTGAAAAAAAAAGATGCTTTATTCTCTTGCAATCTCTGATAAACGGTCTCTTCATTTAAATCATCCAAACTCAAATGATCATTAGAGGAGGTCTGTGCTAACGGGACAGCTAATTGTTTAATCAGCTTTTTCAATGCCTTATAGTCAATGAAATGACTGTTATACTCGGGCAGTTCAAGCTGTCTGGCTTCCAAATATTTACCAAACTTCATGGTCAATCGCGCAGAACACCCTTAGCCCTCGATCCTCTGAAGCTGAAAGAACCCTATCAACTTATCACTGTTCTTTATATCCCTAGAGGGGAATTATATTAAACGAAATAACTCGACAACACTTTCTCGTCGACGGATAACGTTGATCATCCAAGAAGAATCTTGTAGAATCGACAATAGGTGGTGTCCCATCGAAGAGCTTCAAATTGGCCCTCTAGGCATCTCCACGTGGGAATTGGTGCAGGATCGGAGACGTCACGTGGGAAAATCCGTGAGTTAAGTTGAATGCTCTTCACAGTGCCCTAGAAATTGAGCCAAGTTATGGGTCTCAGCCAGGAGTAGTTCTAATTGATCCTCTGTGATATCGTACTGATGTATTATGGTCATGATAGTTTTTTTTAGTAAAAGTTCGTAATCCTCTTCGAGAATTGATTCCATCGCTTGCCGTTTGCCTATCTCTAGCGTTTTGATGAATTTAAGTAGCATACGGTTGTCTTCAGAGTATTTATTGCGATTTGTCTCGCCTTGCATTGTAATGTAAATCTCCTGTGGGAAGTCAACCTCTTCAGTTGCTAGGTAAAGGGCCTCTTCCCAGTGGTATAGTGGGTACTTCAACTGGGATATGTTTAAATTCAATACAGCATCCTTCGATCCAGCGTATTTGACTTTCAAAGTCATTAAGAGCTCTTTTAGAGCGGACATCAACTGTTCATTGACGTCAGCGGCATCTTGTAAGTGTTGCAAGAACTCATCGCTACTGACATCCAGAATAATTATCGACCGAATATTCTTGACCAATTTGGGGTTTCTTAGAAGGGTTTCCCGAACCACTTGCATTCTAAATGGCTAATTTATCTGTCAGTTTTTGTATAGAGTGTAATGTAAAGGAGAGAAACGTTCGGCGGCTAAAAAAAGCCAGAAGAACATCGCTTAAAGAAAGACGAGAAGCAGAAGAGAGCTTTAAGAAGTTCCTCAAAGGAAGGTATTGAACAAGCTAAGACATCTTTCGGAGCGGAAAATTCTGTTTGTTAAAGGCTACTCTTTTTTAGCATAAATAATGGACACTTTGACAGATTGAGCAAAGGGTTCGGGAGTTAGAAGTGAGAGCGTCACGTAATATTATGATTTAAGTCGGTACTAGGCCTTGGAAAGCACCCTGTCTGGAGCAGAAAGTCCTGCTGGCTAGAGAGTGCTCAAGACGCTGCTTCTTGGAATAGATTGGACCATTCATACTGATCATCATATTCACTATCAACGGCTATCAACAGCTTCATGATATCTAGAGTTTTGGTTGACTCTTGAATACTATCATCGACCTGCTGCCGTTTGTTCTCTTCTGATGCTTTACAGGCTATCGCGTAAACACTTTTCATCAAAAGCGACGCCAAGGGCCATGTAAATTCAAAAATGAAGAGACATGCTGAAATGGCTGTCGAATCGCAACTGTTTCAGCACCTGAATTTCCTTATAGTTGTCACAGAAGCTAGGAAACTCGAAGAAGCTAAAAAGACGGCTCATCTTCTGCGATCTCATGCATGCAATCGATGTGAAATCTACCAAGACTATGTCGAAGACGACCTCGCATGGCAAAATGACCCGAAACAGCTGTTCGTGAAGACATATGGTGCTGAAGAGATGATAAACTTGATCATTAGTGAAAGCTGTGATTTCCCATTCTATCATATTGCAGCATTTGATTACATGATACCAGTCGTAACTCCGGAGTGGGTTAGCACATGTCTGTCGACCAATAGACATCATAGAACGGCGGTGTTCTCACCTGACAGACGTCATATATTCAAGGACTATCAAATATATGTTTCCAGACATTGCTTTAAACATTCTGAGTACCTTTTCTATACTGAGATTGTAAATGCGATGGGTGGCACCTGCATCGACTTTTTATCCAATAGAACAACCCATCTGATAACCAAGGACTCCGGTGATCCTGCTGTAGCGGCAGTTGTCGGGTTCGGTAAGGTTGATTCTATCAAATTCGTGTTTCCTACGTGGCTAGTACAGAGTTTTAAAGAACTCGCACCTGCTAGCACTGAAGAACATGCTCTAGATCCAAAGGCTCCACTCGAAGTACTTATGGAGAGATCCCAGGATTTATGGGGTATTGTCGATGACTTAAAGTTCAAGAAGAGGTCGTCTATTTTTGAAGGTCACAATTTTATTATCGGTTTAGATGTCTCTCTCGGTAAAGATTTGTATGCCACCCTAATAGAATTGCTTCAAGCAAATGGCGGTACAGTGATACGCCATGTTGACGAGGAAGATATCAAAAGAGGAGCGGCGGACTGCTATATTGGGAGTTCAGTAATGTCAAAAGAATACGAAACTGCGTCAGAAATCAACTTAGAGTTAGGAAACTTGATCTGGATCTTTTTCATGTGTACATTAGAAAGATTTCAATCTGCTGGTAGTAAGGTTATCTTTTCTCCTTTCAAGAAGAAATTGTTTGAGACAAATGAACTAATACTCTCCTATTCAAACTACTACGGCAGACAAAGGTTCTACATTCAACGTCTAGCAGAGTTGCTTGGTGGTTACAGTACTGCAGAGCTGTCGCGCAAGAACAGTCACTTGGTATCGCAGTTCTCATGGGGTAAGAAATTCGAAACTGGTCTAAGATGGGATAACTGTACAGTCGTAAATCATCTTTGGTTAGAGGAAACGTACAGGTCTGGTATAAAAAGGGATCCGCAAGAGGCTTTATTTCAGGAGTATCCAGTGAGAGGTGGTTTATACGGGGCACTGGGTCAAATGTCTGCAGAGAAGGTCTTATCACCAGTTGTTCAAGAAGGCGACGCTGGGAATCCAGAAGTAGCCACTGAAGGATTAATAACATCGTTCCTCGATGCAGGACGGCTGGAAAGAGAAAAGGATACGCCCGCTGTTGATCTGTCGATGGACCGCCAGAGAGAATCATCTGAGCAAGTTTTCGAGGAAATCAACGTTCTAAATCAGGCTCCTACTCCTGACTTAGAACTTGATATCCGAGGTGATACTCCAATCATTGAATTACCAGACGTCTCACTCGACCATTCAATTGCTGAACCCGGGAAGGACGCTAGCATAAAAGAAGTTGTTGGATCTCCACATGACCTCAATCCCATGGAACAGGCAAAAGATGAACCAATAAATCAACATGAGTCGAAAGTTTCTGAGGCTCCGGCTCCAGAGCCTTTGCCTCTCAAAGAAGTTACACTTGAGAGCAATGAAACTAGAGACCAGGAACTTACAACGGAAAAGGTACGACAGCAGATATCGAATGGAGATGTCGACTCGCAGGTGGATAAGCCGCAAATGCAGGTTAAATCGATGAATGCAGCAAAGGGGAGAGAACACAATGAGATAATAGAAGCACACTCGAACAGTGCTGAACCTCTGAGCCTAACACCACAACCAGTCAACATTAGTCAGGAACATGATCACATAACTCCTGTCACTCATAAGACTGGCTCGTCAAGATCTCAAACACCTCTTCTTTCGCTGACGCCAAGCCAGACACTGTCTTCTAGTGGAGGTAATAGGCGAGCTGCCAAAGCGAAAGCTGCCCAGAAGTTACATGATGATATTGAGATGCTGAATGAGTATCAAAGAAGCTCCAAACGGAAAAAGACAGGCTCTCTACTACCGCAAGAAATTGCACAATTGGAGAGACGTAAACTACTAGAACAGGAAGCTAAGAGGATCTTGGAGAGCCTTTTCCGCGAGGAGAGCTCAAGTCAGGCAGATGAATCTGTTGCGTTTGGCCGCAAGAAGCAACTTTACCACATAGAAGCAGTTTGTACAGGATCACATGAAACTATCAAAGATCTAGACAAGGTCTTGTTGGGACTCTTGGGGATCAAGATACATGAGGATATAACGACTTTAAATTTGAAGAAACTCAACACAGTTATTGCGCCTAAGATGATGAGAACTTCTAAGTTTTTGAAAAGCTTCAGCTTTCATCCGTTAAAATATGCGCTGAGACCAGATTTTCTGACCGATTTGCTAAGTCTTATTCACAGTGGGCAAGTGACAACGAGGCAGGACATGCTGCTGGATTTATCAAACTATACAATCTCCGAAGTGAACATGGAACTTCTATCAGAGAAGACATCCTTACCAAAGAAAATATTCGAGCGAGCTGGGATACACAAAGTCAATCTGGTTAGTGACGTTACAGGAGGAGTGGAAGTTATCTCCTCGATCCTGAAGGCACACGGAGTTGACGAGGTCAAAGTTGTTTCTGCGACCCAGATGGCTAAGCTTGACATTAATGATCTAGCGATTAACGAATCGCCGGAGCATGGCAGAAAGGCTGAAAGTACAGATTGCTTGATCATAATCACTAAATCATCACAAGTGAAGCACTTTAAGAGAATAGTTAAGGGTAAATGCAAAACAGCTATGGCAGTGGAGTGGAACTGGTGTATCTCGAGCATATTTGGATTGGATGTGGATTATACAGACCAACAAAATGTCATTTACCGCCAAGACACGAAGCCTGATAAGCGAGGATCCAGTAGATCCAAGTAACGCAATGTTCCTTAACTAAAGAATTTTCACGAGAAATAACGATGACAGTAGTTTCCTTGGATTGATCAACGCTCCAAATCACTAACGATTTGGAAACCTGCCCGTTCGATGGACAGGCAAGGAATGGAATGCATGAAAACCCACTTTACCTTCGAAGTCGTTCTCCTGCCGCTGAACAAGGAGCTTTGCATACATTGCTCCCTTTTGTCTCTCGTGGTAATATTATCATCTATGTATTTACATATTGAAGTGGAGATGCAATCACTCGACATTAAGGCCCGTCCATTCCTTGATGAAGTGCTGCGACTTGGCAACAGTACCAACAATCGACCTAGAAATGCCGTCTACCTTATGAGCAGCGGCGCGGCTCAATTCTCCAGTCCTTCTGATAATGGCATCTTGCTTTGCAACTGCATCAGGGAAGTTGTCTGCCTCGATGGAATGTAACAGAACAGCAGTATTACGGAATGTAGTAGGTAGCACGTATGAGAAACATGCAGATCCCAGTAGTAGAGGAGCAGCAAACCTAAACAAGAAGTTCTTATTCCTTGTTAGAACGGAACCGGACATGGCGGCCACTGCGATATATGTAAACCCTGGCAGCAGTTCTTCCCTGGGATCGGAATGCAAATCTGCTATCGTTGATGTCAATTTCCGTTCATGCTTATAATAAGCCGATGATTTTTCATCTAGCTTTTGAGTAAATCTATTGACAGTACCTGTTAACTGTAATCTCAATTTCTGGAAGAAGCCTGAAAGGTAATCTGGGGACCGCACAGATATACCATCGATCAATTCATTATTACCAATGAAAGATACAGCCTTATGTGGCAAAGGAGATTGCTTAGAAGCATCAAGAGTAGCTTCTTTGGCACCGGACGATACAACTGTGCCCTCTTGGGCTGGTATGACAGCTTCTTCAACTAAGTCTGCCTCACGATAAAAATTCAAACCCACAGCCATCGTATATATTTTATATGATAGTCAAAGAACAGCTATTCGAGGTATAATTGACTTATTCTTTCTGTGTGACTGGTGAAGTTCAAGTCTTGATACTTTATGATTGGTTGAAGAGGTATAAGGTGAAAGTCACGTGAAGTGGTAGTGGTAGTCAATAGAGCTAAGATAATACCTACAAGTCTCTCCAAGATAATTCAAGTGAGTTGCCATTGAAGGTGAGCCACCAAGAACGGATACTGAGCGATCAAACCATTTTATTTAAACTATTTGATGTAGAAAGCTACCATTTGGATCCAACACAGGATAATAGAGAAGGGGAGCAAAGAATGCAAGGCTCCTACTCAGTCGTTAGTCGTTAAAATGCGAAAATATATGCTTAGTGATGGGATGGCATCTCTCTCCCTAATTACATTATGGAGGAGAACATCATCAAACTGCCGTCACTGTCAAAACCCTGGTCACGATCGGAGCTTTTATTAGAAGGTGCGCTGGCCAGCACAACTTGTCTCCTTTGGTGGGCATTGAGCATTGGCCACAACTTCATATGAGGCCTGGGTACATTTGCCTGACCACTGCCCGCCGTGACTGCAGCAACATCCTGTAGATCTTCTTTCATGAAACGAGGCAACAAGTGGTTTCTCATATACATCGTAGGGACCATTGCACCGCAGATCACTCCTAGCATCAAGAGTGACAATCGGGGGGACCTTGCGACCCGTTGAGCTTCTGTGTATATTTTTGAATCTAATTTCATTGTGATTAATTGTTTATGGTTTAATGAAAAAGACTGAAGGAGAGAGTAAAGCAGCCTGACGTCCTTTATACATTATCATAATGAGCTCCTTCTATCATGATCCTTTAAGGGTTCTTACCCGAGGCATCATCATGTTAGCTAGTACGACAAGTTGCTTCAGCCTCACCTCACGGTTGTCCGTTATCATTTGAAGACTTTTCTGAAGAAAGAGCCTAGAGATTTCTTTTCCTTGTGCTTGACATTCTTTTTGTTGTTGCGTTCACCTAAAGGAGAAGCGCTCTCAGCAGCCTTGGTTCCCGTTGTATGCAGATGTGTTCGATGTGCTCTACCGATGGAAGTTGTTGGAGATAGGGTTGGTGACTTTGATTTTGATTTTGTGATTGGTCCCATGGACTTTGTCTTTCGGATTGACGTACCTTGCCTCTTTGGCTTATCCTCGTCATCATCAGAGGAATCCGCGATAAGCGACTTGACCTTGTAGATCCCTTCATCGTATTGAATCCTAGAACTTCTTCTTGAATTGTTTCCCGTACTGAACGGAGTTAAACGATCTTCAGAGCCAAGACTTGGATCGACAGTATTCATGTAGTTTTGACGAGTTGGTGGACATCTCACATAACCTGTTTTCTCGAACATATCGTATTTGCGTTTCTGCTCTGGCGACATAGGAAAGTATTCGTTTAACGAATCAACTTCTGAGTCGCCGCCCGAACTTAAGTCCTTCTTAGGACTGTTATCTGGTTGAAAAGGATTTTTCAGTGTCTTCAAAATAATATTGTCTATCGTGGCTAGTCTTTCGTCTCCCTTTGGGATTCCCTTACGCTCATCCCCCACTGTCCCTCCATTGGTCGTCTCTTCACCTAGTTTCTTTGGATCGATGAATTCGTAGGGAACCACAGCCGTCGACATTGCATAGTGCCTCATAACAAAGAATGGCAATTTTACTTTACCGTTTCTGAACTTTATCTGCAAGTTTGTACTCACAGTACTTACAATTTGTATGTCTGGCTTGTACAAAGCTGCAGCTCTAGTTACTGCAAAATCGGGTGATTCACACTTGATCATCTCGACCGTAATCTTAATTTTCTTGCCTTTAAGTCTTGATGCATAGTATTTCAAGACTCTTAGACACGAATCCTTAGCTTCTTCGTGAATTGCCTTGATTCGCAGACCTTTAGCAGTCAAATTCGAGGCATTTGGTTTTCCTTGATCTGATGACGAAGTGGAGACTCGGCCAAGTTCTTTGTCGTGATCATCGAAGCTCCCATAATCTGAGTGGCTTTCTACAAAATGCCTTCGAGTGAGTTCATAAGTGGAATCCTCCACCTCACGTTCAAAAAATGGTATTGAAGTGACAATGGCCAAGTGGTCACCATCCTGAGCACAATTCTCCACATACCAGTCCACTGATGACCATGTATACCGCCTACCGGAAATGTAACAATTAACATTACGGATAGCAGCCAAGGATTCTTCCGGTTTCCGGGATCCAGTCCTTGTGTTGAAATCTTCGACAAATTGGTCGTATTCTGCATTCTCTATTGTCACTGAGACAGCTCTATGATCGACCACGGGTCGTGAAGGGTAAATTGGTGCTAGCGGATCAACTATTTGACTAGTGCCCTTCTTCTTGAAATTATCGACGAAGAATGGGTCCTGTTGCTTGAAGTCGTATTTTTCGATCGTTGGAGTCGATGTAGATCTACTCTGAGATTCGTAAAAATTCTCCAAATCAGCCAATTCTTGATCACTCATTCCAGCAAAGCTTTTCTTTCTGTCATTCTTCTCCTCCTTAGTTGGAGTCTTCGCTAAGTTCGAACTGGGATCGAGTCTATCTTCCAGTTCATTCAGATTGGCGAACGCAGCCTGAGTATAACCATGGCTTGAACCAGAATTCGACTGCGTATTCTTTTCAGTTTCCCTGGTCAAGTTCTTCTCCGCCTGCCATCCCATGTTAGCTACATCATAGTCTGTTATATCCCAAGACTCGTCTGGACGCCTGTCCATTTTCCTTATTGACGGTACTTTAGGTGGAGGAGGCAACTTATGACTATTTCTAGCCATTCCCCTCGGTGAAGAACTTCTACTGCGATCCACAAAATCCTGGCTACGCATTGAGGATTTTAACGCATCCGGGGCAGACATAAACTGAAGCATCATCTTCATTCTCACATCATCCTGTGATTTGTGACTGGTACTACCGTGATCTTTTGTGAACATATCATTCTTGGGAGCGGGTTCTTCGTCCTCCACATGGTACAACGGATTGAACTGTGGTGGGATGTGCAAAAACTGGTTGTTAAACCCGACTGGTTTCTTACTATGCTTTAAAATATCCACCTGGTCATCAATCAGGGTCGGTGCGAGATCATCAAACGAAACGTGCTTAACATAACCGCTTGTATCCATCGTAATTCGATCGCTTGTTCCTCGATTATTCAAGTTGAGGCTACTCAATTCAGCCAGACCACTCTTCGAGCCCAATTGAAAGTCGCTAAGCCAACACTGAATGTTGCAATCGGACTATATACACGGGTCCAATCTGAACTTCCCATTGTGAGCTCCCTGCATCCGTCATTTCACACGTCCCGGCTAATGATCTTCTTAAAGTTCGATTTCCCTCAATCCTTGCAGATCCATTTTGAGATTTTGAGTCCGGGGGGTCAAAGGTGTTGAAGAAGTGTCTATTTCGCTCAGAATTGGGCTAATATTTTCGCTGTTTGATACTTTTGTCCCCATATAAACGATGTACTTCTTGATTTGGGTTAGAAGGAATAGACGTTAGACGACTCTATTAGCTTCTATTACCATCTAAATTTACATTTCCAGGGTCCTTTGGAGATATTGGCGGCTTTTTTCTTGAACTCTTAATCAAACATTCCTGGTGGTTTCTCGACAGTATGAGAAGCTTCTAGTGGTTTTTTGCAGTACCGAAGAGGTTCTATATATTAATTTGTCTTCCTTGTGTTTCGCAAAAGTTAATTGTTTCATATAGAAATTAGCCGCCGAAGCATTTTCCTGGAAGTGCTTTAAAGATAACACAGTAGAAAGAGAGTGTAGATATTCTGGAATAATAATGTCCCTTGAGAGTGCTCGGCCAGGGTCTAAGTCAGTTGTAACACTGTCTGATTTCTGCAATCGATACAGGATCAGCAAAGACGTGAGAGTATCTATTGGGGTACACAATGAAGGTGTCTTTACTATTGACGAAAATGCCTTTATAGGTATTCGGCAAACTATGGACAATCTTAGACAGAAGCGACAACGAGATGAAGAGTGGCTGATGGCGGGAAAGAAGTTACGTCTATCTCAAGAGTCTCTAGAAGGTAATACGCTCGATGCAAGACAAGATTACGACGAAAATGGTTCAGGATTACTGCCTAGTGACCTGGCTACAAACTATACATATCATCACTCTGGTTATGAGGATATTTTGGCGTCTGAAGATACTTTGTTGCCGCGATACAGAACAGAGCTTCCGTTTCAAGCACTTTCATCTGCCGGACTACCGTCAGGGCCCCCACCAGGACTTCCAGTAAGGCCTGCAATACTAAGCTCAGAGGATTGCCATGAAAGAAACAGCAGCCCTCCGCCTAATCGTTGAATGTCAATGCCATATGTATTTTTATGTGTCATAGGATAGTTAAAATATGCTATGCGGAAATGATAGTTACTCTTCATCCATTACTAACTGCTTTTTCTTCAGATCAAGCACTTCACCTTTCAAATTGTCTCGCTCTTGTTTGATGATATACAACTCCGCTTTCAAGTCATTGATCTTTGCATTATAACGAGCAAACTTCATGTTGGAGTCCTGAGCAGATGTACCGCTGCTTCCGCTTGCCAATCTCGTTTCTGATACATTCGATCCCTCTCCGACTGATGACTCATGTGCGTAGGTCAACTCTTCCAACTCGTCTTTGAGTTTCTTGTTTGCCTGTTTGTATTTCTGTACTTCTTGTTGTGACATTTCAAGAGCTTTACTGGCGTTTGTAGCTGAACTTAAGATACTTTCGTAATCGTCTTCATATTTTTCAAGCTCATTCTTCTTTGACAGTAACTCTTCGCTTAAAGTGCTGTGTTTCACTTTTAGATCCTGGTAATTTGTATGCAATTCTTCACGGGATTTCTGTAAAGCGTCGCTGCTTTGCAGCAACTCGTCCAGCCTCGTTTGTAATTTGTTGATTACAGCTTGATGATGACGACTATTCCCTATAATGTTAAGACTCTTTTCTGAGCCTTCTCCTTCAGGATCTTTTACTACATCTTTTGACCTCCATTGTGAAATCATCTCATTCAGTTGCGCCGAGAAATTCTTGACATCTTGCCTGAATTTGCTATCCGATTCTTGTAACGTCTTCTTCAAGTCCTCATTTTGCTTAACTTGCGAAGCATATTGCTCTTTCATACTATCGAGCTCTGTTTTATACGAAGGCTCTTTTTCGTACTCATCGATCTTATCGTTTTGATCCTGCACAATTTTATTCAATGTTTCGACTTCCAAAAATCTCGAGCTCAATAGTTTCTCCATTTCCTTCACATGGTCTTTCATGCTGTTATGATCGGCTTCGAGTATATCGTAACGGGATTGCAAGCTTACAAGATTAGTGCCATTTTCATCTTTTGATGCACCAGAGGTCAATTTTTGAACTTCACCCTCAAGCTGCTTTATATATGCACTCGCTTCGGTAGCCTTGCTCTCTGTGGCTAACTTCAGTTGTTCCAATTCTGACCGCAGATGAGCCAAAACATCTTTACTAACATTTTCTCTCGAAATCGATTTTGTAACTGCATGCTCGGATTTGGTATTCGCAGGTTCTGCTTCTTTGTTGGGAATTGGGCTCTGTGGTTCGTCAATTTTCTTGATTGTCACGGCCTCTTTCAAATTGCTTGGTTCAGGCGCTCTCATAACCTGCTGTTGGACCTGTGAATCGTATTTGATGTCTCCTTTAAGCGGAGAACTTGCTACAGTGGCGACTCCGACTTCATCCTCTGTGCTTACTTGATCTTCCCTGTGTTCAGAGCTTAAAGATGCGACTCGCGGTCCCGGTGTTTCCTCAGAATTCCCTAGTTGTGGGACTGGTGAAACTGGCTTCTTAATGGCCCTGATATCACGGTTGATGTTACGAGGTGGAACTTCTAATTCTTCGTTCTTCTTGAAAGAAGGGCGTTCTTCATCCTCCTCACTATGTTGAATAACTTTTGATTGCGGAGTTTCCAATTGTTGTTGCAAAGGTGTTCTTGTAGCCTTGGGTGTTTGATTAACTTCGGCATTGTATGGTGTGAGAATGTTTGGCTGGGGTTGAGAACTTTTTGTTGCTGCTGCGAAGGTGGAATCGTTGATTGGTGGTGTAGTTGGGTTGAAGGGCTCTGAGACATCAAATATGCCGGGACACAGGTCGCCTAGACGTGACAAATCAAGAGTATAGAGAATAGTGCCTCTCCCCATATCCGTTTCGCTAGTACTGAGATCGTATTCGCCCTGGCAAGCATAATCGAACTTATCACCGCCCATTATTAGTATCTTATTATTTTTTAGCAATGTAATAGAGTGCCCTGAACGACCTTGAGGTATTCCAGCTTTGAAAACAGGGAATTTGAACCATCTACATGATTTTAGATTCAAAAAGTAGATGCTGTTCAAGTAGATATCCTGCTCGTCCTTCCCGCCAACCACACACATCAAATCCTTATAAATAAGTGCTGCATGTTCTTGAAGAGGAGGTGGCCTTGCTCCTGTCGTTTCCACCAGAGACCAGTCATTCGACATGATGTCATACACAAAGACCTTGTTTATCAGGCCCTGCATTGTGTCACCTCCAAAGATCCATAGTTTATGGTCGTATGAAACCATTGTGTGGTTAGCCAAAGGTGGAGGCACAAACGTCTTTGGTTTCAGGAATTCCCAGTGAGAGTCAGATCTTCTGAATGAAGACAAATCATACACGGCGAGATCGTTAAAGAAAGTATCATCGAACTGACCACCAAAGAGGTAAAGTTTGGTTTTCATCTGGTTCGTAGCAATGATAGATATCTTGTGACCGTACCTCCCCAATGGACGTGGTCCTACGGGGTGTGGAATAGTCCATTTGAAAGAGTTTATATTGAACAGGTACAGATCATCATCCATAAGACCCTCGCTATTCACCTTATGCGTATCACCACCGAATATCACGAACGCATTACCACATAAAGTAGCTGCATGGCCGACTCGAGGTGGTGGTGTGAATTCACTTATATCGACTGTCTTGGAGGAAAATTGCGTACCACTGTCATCGACGTTAATGATCCACGTATCACCATACACTGATTCATCATGCAGGCCTCCTATCACGTAGATGCGATTATCATCAGACACATATGACGATGCAACATGCCTGTAACGTGGAAAAGGTGAATCCTGAAGTTTTACTCGATTCCAGGGAGTATACTCCCTCTGAGGTTGTACTAAAGAAGTCGAAGCTCCCGAAACATTACGCTGTTGACTGGAAGGTGGTGTGGGATAAACACGAAACTGCTGTTGCTGGCGAGGCTCACTGTGGGGTCTTTGTTGTCCCGCCTGTGCCTGTCTCTGCTGTTGGAAGTAACTCTGGAATGCTGCGGTGGAAGTTGCACCTTTAGAAGGCGTAGATGTACTAGTAGGAGACTCGGAATGAGCCTCCTTCTTCTCCTTCTTCTTCTTGAAATTGAAAGGTGCCATATTTTTGGTACTAGTTCAATTGGGCTAAGATTACAACCGATAAGCACCAATGCTAACTTCAAATCGCAATCCTTTATAGTACACGTACGATAATGTTACAACGGCACCAATTGGCCCAACGCCTGTTTCACAGTCCTGATACAATCCACAACTTGTAACTAATAGTGAGAGAGAGCCTTGTTTGCATATTGTTGTTGCTACACGTATTTAGCGACTCCAAAGTTGACCACATAATAAAGGTAGATAAATCACATCGATGACCAGGCTAAGAGGGTTTGAAATTGTATATCGTTGGCTGAGTAGCATTCGAGACTCTGGTAGGATTCTTGGGTTCAGTGAGGTTTTAAAGCTTTGAAAACGGATGAATATTGACGATTTTATTGAGGCGACCGATAGGGATCTGGAGGTGGATACAAGCACAAGAAGTGGTCCAGGGTCACTAACACCACCTGGGCTGAGCTCCCCCGGTAGAAGTGTCTCGGGAGGTTCTGGAAACCGCCGGAATAACATTCTGGAAGGAAATAAGACACATCTGCAACAGCGACAATTTTCACCGCTGAACTTTAGCCATCAGGATCACCCATTGAAGTCCAGTCTAAGGCCTTCGGTGAATATGGCAGCAGCGCCAAGGCGTTCAGCGACTTTGAACAAGCGTCGGTCACTGATTCAGCCGATAGTGGCGCCCAAGACACCCGACAACCATGGAATCAAGAGTGAGCCGTCAACTTTAGTCGCTGATAGAGCACATAGACAGAGATCTGATAGTGGAGCTTCTATGAGATCGACTCAAGCGGGTACTGAGCCGGATATTAGTACTCTTTTACAGAATCTTGCGACTAAAGAGCTCGAGTTGTTGGATGGGAAACATAGGATCGAAGAGTTGAAGAAGCAATTGAATGCAGAGGATGCATTGCATCAGGAGAGACTAAGGGAGTTACAAGAGTTGAGAGAACAGGTGGGTACTCATTTTCAGAGAAATAACGTGAGTAACATGTCACCAACCGGTGAGAAGCACAGAACAAAGCCCAAAGAGCCTGAGGAGCCTACAGTATATGTAGAGACAGCTTCGAATCCCGCCGGTAGCAACGAGCCGCCGCAAGATGAGAGACACTCACTATGGAGCAAACCTTTAGCGATACTAGGTCAATTTGACCAAATCATACAGCATGAAGTTGAACGAAGTTTACATTGGGATCAACCTGCATCTCCGGCAGAGGATGCCTTAAGGCAGGAAACCCCCGATGAAGGCGGCGTATCAAGATCCATATGGAATTTTGTAAACGATGTGAAGAGTGGGCTATTGGGAATAGACGAAGAAGTAGAAAACGAGAGTCGACCTGTACCGAAGAAAGATCGCACAGTGCGATTAACATCAGGGATTAAACAATTCAAAACTACGAATAAGACAGAGGCGGACCGAGAGGCGAACCGAGAAGCCAATAAGCTCAAGTTCATTGGTGGTGGCATGAGTGGAGACGAAGATAAACAAGCCAGTCAAGGCGTGGAGATGAAAGAGTTATGACCATTGCATATATACTACTACACTAATTTTTATGTTTTGTTCAAAAAATTGGACAACCTGCTTTCAAAATTTCTAAAAATGGAAAGGAAGAAGAGATAGATGCAGAGATGGGAGTTAATAAACCTCATCGTGGTTTATTTGATTGAATATTCGAATTATTAGATTAGGTACATTTATAGAACATCAAAATCATTAGTCTTATGCATATTATCCATCACTGGAGTGAATTCATTACCTACAACACTCCCATCCGATTTTCGCAGCTCGTTTGAACGCATACTGACCAATCCACCACTTATATCACGCATCAAACCCATAAATTTAGAGCCCGATAGTTTAGAGCTCACTGGAGAGGGTGAATTCGATGTCGAATTCACAATATCACTAGCAATCTTTTGAAATTCATAATCCAAAGGACTTTCTTCATCCAGAAGTTCATCTTTATCATCTTGCAACTCTCTCTCGAGTGCTTCAAACTCTTGCTCAAAATGCACATCATTGGCCACAGGATTTCTCATCACTGGCTGATAAATTGATCTATGCAAAGCAGGGGAAACGTGTGCCACATTTCGACGTGTCTGTTGCGACTGGTAACCTGCATAAAGCTTCTTGTATTCGTTGTCAAACTCTAACGGGTCTTCTAATTTCATCGAAGAAAACTGATTCAACCAAACATTCGAAACAGACTCTGCGGGAAACACTGGCGAGGGTTGTTGCACTTCCAAGAACTTATTCTCCAGAAACCCATCATTCTTTTGACCGTTTAAGAAACTGTGTTCTATGGAACGCGTAGGCGGAAACTGTTCCTGACTATTGAAACGAGCTCCAAAACCTGCTGTCCCCACTCTATCACTTTTACCAACAAACTGTTGTAAAGGATTACTTTGACACGACATCCTGTCACTCGATATGATCATTTTAGAGATTCCAGGTGTGCTTGACTACTCCGGTGACTACTTTATATACTGCCAAGTAGGGCTGAGTGGCTTTTTCCTGTGGAGAAAAAATCTTTTAGCCGATGGGCGATCTCCATTAATCCAGCCGATTGCCCGCTAAACGCATATGGTCAGGTGATGAGAGATTTGTATGCGTTTAACGGGAAGGCCTCTGGTTGCTACAGGTTACTGTATTCTAAAGAATACTCAATATATATTCGTATGATACTCAGATGTTCTAATTAATACCCAATTGATTCACAAGAGTTCTGTTACTGTAAATAGAAATAGCAGGAGGACAACTCTGATAGTGTCCTTTGTAGTGTGTGGTTTTTTGATAGTTTTATAGATCCTAATAGCTTCCTCGTATGCATTTTGGAAGCTTCTGATTCTTTATAGTATGGCTAAGATTTAAGATGGCTTGAATCAACATAGTATTATCCTTGTTTTCCAAATATTTATTGGTCAAACGAGCGAGGTTATGACCGGCTCTTTTGTATGATAGCGAAGAGCTTGCAAATTATAATAATTTATCATATTTCATTCAATTTATTATCTAGAAATCTGAGTAAATGGTTACGCAGATACCTGTTCGTTACGTAGTAAGGTTGACGCTTGAGGTTGAAACTACTGTAGAAGAATGGATCAAAGTGGCAAGTATACCTCGCAAAATAACATTTCCGTATGTTTCGTTTAAACTGTCTTATAATTCCGTCTTGTCTTTTTAATTGATATTGAACGCTCTTGTTCTTGTTCACTTTTCTGGTGATCTAGTCGATCATAAGGTTAGAAGCAATTCACCCAAATTGATTGATCGAATTATTGTACTCACAAGTGACTTAACCCGAGAATATTCTTCGTTATCAATAACTACAATCAGTGCTTTTGCTAAAAGAAATACACGGTGAAGTATATTTGGCCTATATTCATTTTACATTCAGGATTTTTGTGACATTGTGATCGTTTGGTTACCATGAAATATCATGATTTGTGAGAATCGCTATGATGTTTGACAAGAATTGAAGGTCCGTAATCTTCTTTTAGTTAATGTCCACCGTTGCACAATCTTTCAACAGCCTTGAGTAAGTTGTTTTACTTCTGTCCACATTTATTCTAAGCTTACCACCCATAGCAAATTATCCCTGTTAATGTACTTGATAGTTTGAAAAGAGCTCCAATTATATTGTAGTGACTTCCAAACAATAATGAAGTTAAACATTCAATTGTATCTAGAAAATGCCATACAAAGTCTCCTGTTTCTGAAGTTAAAATTTAACTATATAAAGTTATAACAGTGTATCGTACAAATTGAAAAACGTATAATTGGGCGTCTTAAATCATCATCACATCAAGGTGTCGTTTATTTGGATGCGGCTTCCACTTCGGCTCTTAGCTTTAATCTACCGGATAAGATGTCACCGATTCTGCTAAACTCTGACCAGTGAATTTCTTCACCCTTTCTTAGTGCAACGTTAGTCTCGTGTTCCCACAAGTCAGCAATTGGCTTGAAAGAAACGTTAGTACCGTTGACACAGATAACAGCAGCAGAATCATCTTCATGCTCAACGGTAGAGACCTTGTTACCGTGTATGTCGAACTTGAATCTTAGCACTTTTTCATCACCAGCGCCCTTGTCCTGTTGGATGTTGTTCTTCTTGTTCCATTGTTCAATGAACTTAACACACTTGACAGCGAATCTAGAAGCGACAACACGGTCCTTAGAGCTTGGGAATCCACCTTGTTGGACGTGGCCTGGAATAGCGGTTCTAACACCAAATCTGTCCTTGCTCGATTCAGAAATAATGTTGGCCAACAATTCTGTGCTGTAAACGCTAGAAGCTTGTTCATTTCTGATCACAAGCTTACCGTTACGGTTCTCACCCTTGTCGTGACGGAAGTTCTCCTTTAGCAAAGCCAAGTCTTCTCTGATAGTAGACAAAGTGATCTTGTCCTCTGGAGTGTATACCGAGACTGCACCAGTGATTAGACCAGTGAAGGAGGCAATGAAACCAGAGTGACCACCTTGAACTTCCACGACGAAGACTCTTCTTCTTGTGGCGGAAGCACTTTGCTTAATTTCGTCTGTGTACCTGACCAAGGCGTTCAAACAGGTGTCGACACCAAGAGAGTATTCAGTACCTGGGACATTGTTAGAGATAGTGGATGGGATCAACACCATTGGGATGTTGAAGATTGGGTATTCGCTTCTGCTATCACGTAGTTGTTTCAAAGAGTTGAAACCTTCGAAACCACCGATGATAATCAAACCATCCAATTTGGCTTTTTGGAAATAGTATGCAACGGTACCCATATCATCAGCAGCCACAGATCTGTTAGTACCGATTTCAGAACCACCCAGGTTGTGCCAGTTCTCAACATCAATCCAGGACAATTCCTTCATTTGACCGGTTTGAATCAAACCACTGAAACCATTCAAGATAGCAAAAGGCTTGTGACCATGAGAGATACAGTACAAAGTAGCTGCACGAGTAGCGGCGTTCAAAGCAGCAGATGGAGCACCAACGTGAACAATACCAATGTTCAATCTTTGGTCTTCTGGCAACAATTCAGCACCATCATCCTTGACTGTAGTAGACAAGAAGTTCTCATATAGTTCAATGAATTCGGTGTCTCTCTTAGAGATTGCAGCATCGAAATCCTTGTTAGCAATGGCAGTAGCCACAGATTTAGTTGCTTCAACAGACTCGACCAAAGGCTTTCTGATGATCTTGTTTTCCAAGATACCAATCAATGGGGATGGAGTGCTTGGAGTCATTTCAAGAACGGCCTTGACGGAGTCAACACCTTGCAAAGTAGCTAACCATCTGTCGTGAGCGACAGCTGTACCACCTCTTTGAACGTGACCCAAGATGGTGACCTTGGTATCTAGACCCAAATCAACCAAGACGTTCTTGACATCCTCAGTAGTGACAGGGTTCAATAGATCATCCAAAGCACCTTCAGCAACAATCACAGTGTTGTTTCTTCTACCCTTGTTTCTGTGTCTTTGACAAACTTCCTTCAACTCATCTTGCCATTTACCGTGAGGAACAGCTCTCTCTGGGATAAAGATGTAGTCAGCACCAGTAGCAATACCGGCCATCAAAGCTAACCAACCACAGTGTCTACCCATAACTTCAACAACGAAAGCACGAGAGTGAGATTTGGCAGTTTCATCAATGTAATCAACCATTTCACAAATTCTCTCCAAAGCAGAGTAAGCACCAATGGTAGAATCAGTACCTGCCATATCGTTATCGATAGAACCAACAAGACCGACCATGGTCAAGTTTTTGTATGGTTCAACTTGTTCTTTAGTGAACTTACCATCCTTCACCAATTCTTCAACCAAGGATGGCCATTCGTGTCTGAACAAATCAGCACCTGTTAGTGAACCATCACCACCACAAACGATCAAAGCATCAATACCTTGAGAGATCAAGTTACCAGCAGCCTGTTTACGACCCCAACGTTCTTTGAACTCCATACAACGAGCAGTACCGATCAAAGTACCACCTTCACTCAACCAACCTCTGACATCTTCCCATTCCATCTTTCTCAAATAGTTACCACCTTTCAACAGACCTTCGTAACCTTCGTAAACAGCGAACACATCACAACCAAAGTGAATACCAGTACGAACCACAGCACGCACAGCAGCGTTCATACCTGGAGAATCACCACCAGAAGTCATAACAGCAATCTTCTTCTTCTTCTGACCGCTCAAAGTTTGTCTCAAGATCTCTGCATTGGCACTCTGAACTGTGGAACCTGCTTCTGTTGCGCTATCATCTAGGAAGAAGTCCCTAGCAGTTGGTTCCTCGTCCAATGGAGAAGCCAATGGAGAGAAACCAATCTTGTTGCCCAATGGGTCCTTGATAAGGACCAAATCATCGGAAACTTTTTCAGCATTTGGAAATCTTTCAATCACCTTGCCCAACTCAGTGGTGAAATAAGTCACTATACAAGCGTCCTTATTTGTATCTTTAATTGGTTCATGCATGACAAGACGAATCTTAATCAAAGCACCACCACTTTGGTGCTTGTTCTTAGCCTCTTGTTGTGGGATACGAAATCCACTTTCATCCATTTCACTCAATTTGAATGCTTCCAACCATGCTTCCTTCAAAGAATCTTGAGAAGTACCAGAAGATAGAATCAAATTTTCACCATGTTTGAATTTATTAAAATCCTTGACGGTAGCGAAACCTAGAGAGTGGTAAAATTGAATACAGTCCCTGAATTTGTTTTCATCATTTGTAGTCACTGATGCAAATGCTACACCGTAGCATGCTTCTTGAAGAGCCACCATATCTTCAGCAACTTTAGTGTAAAAATTATATGAAAGAATTCACGGTAAAGAGTCTTTTAAAGGAATGACAGTTCCAATTCGCTATTTTCCTTTTATTTAGAGATCGAACAAATTCGTTCCAGTTCAGAAGGTTTTCCTTTCTAAAATGTAGTAAAATGTGGTGATTATTGGTGAATCCTGGGATGTGCAGGACTCGGGAAAGATGCTGTGATTACAACCATTACTGATTATTGAGTATGGTCGTTACGTTGCGTTATGAACTGATGGTTAGGTGATTATTGTACATTGAAGAGACCAGTTGCGGGCTTCCACTAAATTTTTCCGAGAGTTTAGTGGAAGCCGAGATAAAATAGTGGAACCCAATCACGTGATGCAATACCAAGCGGCGCTATCATGACGAGTAGTTTCTTATACAAGAATATCAGCTAGCTATTGAATATATTGGTTCTTTAATTCTTGATCTTGAATGATGATTATTTATACATTACAACTCATATATCAATTAGATTAGGATTTTGATTGTACATTTGCTGCTGCTGTTGCAATTGTTGTTGTTGTTGTTGTTGTTGTTGTTGCTGCAATTGTTGCAGTTGTTGTAGTTGTTGTTGTTGCAGTTGTTGTTGTTGCAGTTGTTGTTGTTGCAATTGCTGCTGTTGCAGTTGAAATGGATTGTAGCCCGTATTTTGTTGTTGATTGTAGCCCGTTGTATCGTAGTTTTGTTGCATCAAGTTAGGTGCTGTTTGGGCTGACATTAGCTGTGATTGCTGGAATGGATTTACTTGAGTATGTTGTTCCTGGACAGGTTGGAAAGTCGGCTGCGTGAACGGATTTTGTAATAGTAGATTCCCTGTGGCAGCTGGCTCCAAGGAGAATGGGTTATTAGAGCCTGTCTGTGATGGATGCAGTTGTTCGTTGGAGTATCCGCCGAATCCGGCACCCGTAAAGGCCGGTGTGATTTGGTTCGCCGAGTAAAAACCGGTTTGTTGCTGTGGTAAGTCATTCATGGTGAGGAAAGGATTGCCGGTTGGTTGCGGTACCTGCTGTTCGAATGTGAAAGTATCCTGTTGCTGACCGAATGGGTTGTAAGGTTGTTGTGGCACTGATGGCGATACGAGTAATTGTTGATTTTGCAATTGTTGCTCGAGCAATTGTTTTTGTTTTCTTATCTGTTCCAGTTTCTTCTGTGCGAGCGATGCATTTGACTGGGCGGCATCCTTGGATTCGTTGCTAAAAGTACTGTGATTCTTTTGATCATCACGTAGATGTTCTTCTAGCGATCTTATCAATTTCGTAGTAATATGCTTGATTACGGGGATCTTCATACCAACGGCTTTCCCCGATTTTAAATATTTGACCACATCTTCAGTCAAATCAACAAACGTCTTGTACAACTCGAGAGTCCTCTCTGCATCCCGATGTGATAGTTCAAAGAAGGCTTCGAGCAAAGTAATGATACCTTCATTGAGACAGTTGTAAAGCGCTAGCAGGTCTTGCACAAGTAATTTAAACGCACACAACAGCAAACTGTTACTTAGATCAAATTGTGAATACCGATTTCTAATAAGTGATTCAATTTGCAACTCTAGTGACTCCACATGGTCGAGCGCCGTACGAATACCTTTCCCCTGTACAGATTTTAAAGAAGAATAACCATCACGCACGTAATCGATCCCAGTGTTGGCATACTCTTTACAACGAGTCCTCAAGTACTGATTGTACCTCTCCAGCGCTCGAATATCACCGGAAGCCCATTTTGCAGATTTGGTTATTTCACTTAATTGGAAGAAAGAAAGATGGTCCGAGTAGTATCTAATCGCCACATTACGATCCCCATCACGAAACATCAAATGTACAACAATTAAGGATTTGTAAACGATAGTCCAAGCTGTATCTGAGATTCTAGTATCCAGAGCCCGCACTATTTCACGAAACTCTGCTGGGTCTGTTGTCCCAAGCAGGATTGGCTCGATGTATTTCGGCTTGGGAGGAGCCATCTTAATCTTGGTGGCCCCCTTGACCAATTTCATATAAGTAGTCATACTCAATTGAGTGTCAAGGCACTATAAACCAGTTGTATAACTGTTAACACTTAATTCTATATAGTGGGAGCCTTTGTCTCCTATTCCAACGAGGGTCAAATACTACGGAATGTTTTAAAATGCATCTCAAAGGAATCGAACCCGCGTAATTCGAGAAAAGATATATATGCTTCCATGGAGAATCGAACACAGGACCAATATTAAAATCCGCTCTTGAGAATCGAACCTGCGCCCTCCCCGCCCGCCTGCCCGCCAAGCTTGTTTCTTTTTTTGAAAACCGCATGACTGATTTTTTTTTTCACTCCCAGCAACATACGATGAGGTACACTCACGGTGATTCCCATAACTACAATGTATATATATATATAATAAGCATAGAACCCATTCAGACCCTGTCTGTCAAGATTTCTTCAATCGAAAACTATCAATAGTATAATCAATTAAAAATGTCAGCATTAAATTTTGCTTTTAGAAGGTTTTGGAACAGTGAAACAGGCCCAAAGACAGTTCATTTTTGGGCTCCAACTTTAAAATGGTCCTTAGTGCTTGCTGGTCTAAGTGATATCAAAAGACCAGTGGAAAAAGTCTCTGGTGCTCAAAACCTTTCTTTATTAGCTACCGCTTTGATATGGACGAGGTGGTCCTTTGTGATCAAACCAAAAAATTATTTACTAGCTTCTGTGAACTTCTTCCTGGGCTGTACAGCAGGCTATCATATCTCTAGAATTATCAACTATAGGATACGGAATGGTGATAATGCTGGGGATGTGGTAAGGTATATTTTCAACGGTGAAAATTCAGTCAAACAGCCTTCGACGGCTGCAGTTTCTTCGGACAGTAAGAAAGTTGTTTTGCATTCTGGTAATGCAAACGAATATAAGCATTAAGTATTTAGCTAGGAATAAATTACACTTTTGAATGATGTGCTTGGGCCAATTCGACAGCTTTTTTGGCGGCTGGGTCCAATTCATCGAATGAATGAATCTTGAGGCCACAGTTACGAATGATCTCTTGGCCTTCATCCAATTTTGTACCTTGTAGACGTGCAACGATTGGTACACTGACCCCTAGCTCTTTAGCTGCTTGGACAAGACCTTGTGCCACGTAGTCGCAACGAACGATCCCGCCAAAGATGTTCACAAAGATTGCATCAACACTCTTATTCGACAAAATTAATTCGAAAGCCTTCTTGATGGTTTCAGGGGTTGCACCTCCACCACAGTCCAAGAAATTGGCTGGATCTCCACCGTGAAGCTTAATCACATCCATTGTGGCCATTGCGAGGCCCGCACCGTTGACAAGACAACCAATGTTACCTTGTAGTTTGACAAAATTCAAGTTGTATTCCTGGGCAACAACTTCGTCTGGATCTTCTTGCGACAAGTCTCTCCATTTCCAGATACCTTCTTGTTTGAAAGACGCGTTGCTATCAAACCCAAACTTGGCATCCATACACATAACCTTGTGGTCCTTATTATTGGCGACTTCACTGAAGGGGTTTATCTCGATCTGAGTAGCATCTCTCTCGGAGAAAATCTTGTACAGTTTTCTCACTGCATCTGCAGCTTCTGGCTGAGCTTCTTTGCTAAAACCCAAGTTTTCACTAATGGCTTTGCAAGTCTCATCAGTGATTCCCTCGGATGGAGTAATATAAAATTTTTTAATCGCATCAGGGTTCTTTTCAGCGACTTCCTCGATGTTCATACCACCTTCACTAGAGCAGATGATCAATGGCTTCTTACTCTTACGGTCTAATAGGATCGACAGATAAGCTTCATGCTTTGCATCGACACGTTCAACAAGGTAAACTGCACTAACCAATTTACCCTTGGCACCACTCTGCTTGGTAATTAATTTATGTTGCAACATTTCACCTGCCAATTCACGAGCCTGCTCGGGAGTTTTACACATATGAACACCACTCTTAAACCCGGTATCAAAATGTCCTTTACCTCTACCACCAGTCAAAGCCTGGGCTTTCACCACTAAGTCTTTCTTACCCAATTGCTGAGCAATTCTAAAGGCCTCATCGGCAGTCTTGGCAGCTTCACCACTGGGAGTGCCAATCCCATAATCTCTCAACAACTGTGCAGAGCGAAATTCATGAATAGAAAGGTTTCTAACCTGTTGAACCGCTCTTAACCCACAACGCTTGCTAAACAAGGAACCAGCAGACAACATATTGCAAATAAACAAACTCAATGGCTCCAATTGACAGTATTCCGATCGAGAGTGTTTGTTTTGATGGAACCTGGGGTATTTATATGGTTTCTCCTCTCCCCAGTTCTCCAGAAATCATGAAAAGTGTCCGAACAGGCAGGGATGCTCCGGACAAGGCAGTGACAGTAATAAGCTATTGAGAACTAAAGATTGATTGATTGGTAATTGCAGTCGTATATACCAGTGGTAATGAGTGTTTAAAGTATTATGGGGTCAAATTGGACTGCTACCAAATTTTTTTGAGAAAAAACGGTAATTAGATCATTAATCTAGCCGGTGTTATGTGATATCGTTTTATTTAAACTCAGATATGTGTACTTAAAATAACATTGTTATGATATTTTATTCTTCTGATCACATATCATACTGTAGTATCTAGAACAATTACAAAATTATGTAGTAGAGCTATGAGCACTTTTAAAAGAACCAATTTCATTGATATGAACGACTTTTATTCATATGAGACTATTCGTTATTTAAATAAGCAATAGTCAATGTGAGAAAGAAAACGCATGGGGTTAATTTCCACTGTTAAATACGGGACGTTTACCAACTGGCCTAAAAATCACATTTCCCTGAAACTACTATAGTAGTGCTGAAATAAAACGGAGGACCGATCAACAGGAGTGCTTTCGAATTCTTTCGCGACATCTTACGTATCTGCATCTAAACGGCTCCTGAATGTATAATTTGCGATGTATTTGCCCGTTATATCAATTAATGTACATTATCTACCGCTAATGGCCCTTCTTCTTTTGCTTAGTGATGTGTTGACGCAGCACTTTCTGCTTATCCCGCAGCGACATCTTCTGCTTGCCTTGCACGGAACGCTTATGAATCATCATGACGAAATTCTTCTTTCTAGCCTTCTCTCTATTCGTAGTTGAGTGAGCCTTGTCACGGTTCCCCTTTCGGCTACCATACTTCTCACGGCCTTCACGACCTTCCACGATCTTCTGAATACGCTCCTCCCGAGTTTGCTTGTACTTGACGGGACCGACCAGCGTCGTCGAATCGACAAGCTCTTCGTTCTTCTTTATACCCATCAATTTGGCCACACCTTCCTCGGTACGTAGCTCGTTCAACTTGGCGAAATCTGCTGGGGTAAGCACACGAGTAGATGCTAACTCACGGAACGCTGTCTCTGGATCCAGCTTGGTTTCTTCCTCTTTGTCGCTGAGGTCGAGGTCAGAGTCCTTGTCACTATCGCTCATGTCCACATCATATTCCTTATCACTGTCCATTGTAACCCAATCGCCTTCAACGTCTTCCTCAGATGCCCCTTCTTCATCAACTTCCCAGTTAGCTTCATCGTCCTCGTTGCCATTCCCATTTTCGTTCTTCCATTTAGCCAATAGTTCAATACCAGCAATTCCTTCGACGTTACCGGTTTCCACACCAAATTGTGGTCTTCTACTCTTCAAATCCTTGCCTTCACGCTTGGCTTCTTGCAATCCCATAGCAGCCGTCTTACCACGGTCTTTTTTCTTCAACATCTCTGGTGCTATTTCACGGTACAATGTCACTAACGATTTGGCAGCCATGTTAACACCCTTGGCCTTGGAAGTCTTGTACTCAGTAAGGTCTTGCAGTAACGTGTCGTCAATTGCCAAAGGTGCACGGGAACAAATCTCCTTGATTGTGTTTAAACCAGCGGCGGCAACTTCGGAGGCGACACCGTCAGACACGAACTCATCGGCAATTTTACGAACCATGACTTGCAAATTCTCCGGCGGAACCATTTCATGACAAGCCTGCGCACATGCAGACATGATCTTGGTAACATCTCTTTGCTTTGGCGTTAGGTATTTGAGGAAATAAGTGTACAATCCTAGGACCATCAATTTATGGGTACCAACCATTCTAGAAATCAACTGCATTAGGGAGATTTTTTGATCCAAATCAAACCTGTTGTTATTTTTGCCAGACAAATGTTGATTAAAGAGCCTTTCGGCGAAACCCTGAGGATCTCTCAAAAGATGGATGGCACTGAAATTCAAGAACCCGTTATCCTGTGCTGATCCATTGCTTTTCTTCTTGTAGGTCTTAATGGCAGTTTCTAACTTCTTACCACGTCTACCAGTTTTCTTGTTGACTTGCATCTTGTGCTTCAAAGCATCCAGGTCAAATCCATCCTCATCCTCGGAGTTATCTTCAAAATTGGCTTCACGTTCCTTATCGGCGTCCAAGAAGAACATAACACCGGAAATGGCAATCTTAACGTCGCCATGCAGCGTAGCCTGAGTCATAATCTCGACAGTTCTGGAGTCATCCCATATACCACGTCTCCATAGCTCTCTTGTCAACTTTGCAGCCCAGATACCCTGAGAGTCCGGTTGCTCCAAGAGATTGAAACAAACGGCTTGCGTAGATCTGTTCAATTTTTGGTTCTTAGAACCCGTGTTACAGCTCTTTAGCAAGGAGATCAAATTCTTGTAAATCATCTGTCTCAATTCACGCGCATGAGAATTCACCGTAAGCGCATTTCCTTGCGACGAATATGCAATCAACAGGGGGAACATGGTCTGAATTAGTTGTTCTGCACTGATAACACCCTTGTTTCTCAACATCATCAACGAAGAGATTATCTTTTCCTTCAGTTCAAACGGCAGAGATTTATGGTGTTCAAGAACGAGCTGCTTCAGCTCGTTTGGGAAATTGGCAGTCTCTTTTGGAAAACAGAAACACACCTGAGAAACAAACCCAATCAGTTCCATCAGTTGACTAGTGGACCCACTTGTACCACTCCCAGAAGAACCGTTCGAATCTCCGGCACCTCCAGCGTTATCAGACCCTGCCAACCCTTGCAACATAAAGATATCCCTCAAGGACTCATAATGCGCATACTGCTGTAAAAACTCTTCATGGTAAGATTCCGGATCACGTTTGACCAAATTTTGCAACAATATAATGTTTGTGGGCAAAATTGCCGCTCTTCCTCTCCTGGCCATTTTGATTACAGTATTCTGACCACAGGAAAGACCACGAAACAAAATCTAGCAGTCTTTAAGTCGTCTTGAACTTCTACGATGAGATGCGATGAGATGCGATGAGCTGCTGATACTGAAAAATTTGATGATGCGGGCGTACAAAGTGATGATAATATGCTTCTAACCAGCGATTCTAGTTTAGAACTTGGAATATAGTACTGCAGTTGTGGTTATAATTCACTTGAATAGACCATCAACTGCATCGTAGTTGATTTTCTTCGAAAAACTGGCTTTTTGTAGCATGTTTTGACGCTATCGGCAGCTGTAAAATCACCGCTCTCTTCAGCAGCTTTCAAAGCAGCTTGTAGGCCGGACTCATCCTTGAGTTCAGACATCATGCTGGCCGCCCCAGCGGCATCTATATCAGTGGGCTTCTTTTTGCGCCTGTTGGGACGTCTTCTCTTTCCAGAAGTGTTTCCTGTGGCTGCATCTGCCTCCATCTTGAGCCGTTTACTCTCCTGTTCCAGCAAGTAGTCCCCGTTGATCCCAATCCATATCCTCTCTTTCATTTTAGATGCTTCGTCATCTAGGAGCAGAGCTTCTAGCTCTTCGTCGTCAGCATCTTCGAGATTCTCGGGATCGTCTACCACTTTCGATAGTAGTGACTCTGTGGTTGGGAGCAGGTGCAAGTTTCGGGGCCTGTACGGGTCTGTCTCTAACGAATACCCGTCTATTTCGTCGTTAAGCTTTTTCTCGCCGTGAACATGTGCGTCGTCGATCCCGTGTGTACTTTTCATACCCTGTATTACTTGTTCCCGTCGTTGGGAGAACTGTTTTAGATAGTAGAGCACTTCTTTTGATGAAAGTCCTTGTTCTCCCAAAATCTGGGTGAGAATGGGATTCCGATTGAGCGCTTCTTCACTGGTCTCATTGACATCATTATTCCCGAGTTTCCTCTTTAGCTTCTTCTCATTAATCCTGTTTCTTGTGAACGATGGTGGTTGAGCTCCAGGCTCTGTAGTCTCATCGTTTCTAAACTCATTGATCGAAAGTTTACCAGCTTTGGTGCCCTTAAATTCGTTCAACCGCTCCTGAATGGTTTCCTCTGCAACGTGTGATACAGCGACAATCTCAGAGTGCGTTCTTCTCAAGTTGTTCATCCGACACGCTAGTAAAATACAGGCACCTGCGATCCCCGCGGGTCTCCGGCCCTCATACATCCAATCACGCGACATTCGTTGTGCCAGTTTCACAGCGTCTCTAACAACCTTAATTTTCTTATCACCCAAGTCCAATTTCTCTGCGAAATGTTGAATAAACAATGAAGGGTCTGCCAAGGGCAATTTGGTAATGTGTAAGCGCTTAACCATCTTCAAAAAAGTCGCACCAATCGAATAAACTCCAACTTGCAACCTCGAAGAGAAATCAATTAGCATATGGTGTGTTTTCTCCTTACGACACGCCACGTAAAGACACGCAGCAATAACATTCTGTGATCTACGTCCCTGAACAAAATTATTCGCCAGTGCTAGCTTATACCATTGGAATGCGGCATCGGTGATATACTCGGGGATGTTTAACGCGTGAGAAACGGCTCTAAGCTTTCTTCTAGCGTTATTCAATGTAGCTTCTCGCGACTCTAAAGCACTCGAACCACCATGAGACCCAAACGAAGCATGAGTCTGTCCTGCACCAATGAAAGAACCTTGAACAACAGCTGCACCACCACTTGTCTCTCCAAAAGTCACTTCAGACACGATCGGATTATCCTCGGAGACCACACCACAGTTCTTACAAACAAGGTCATTATTTGCATTCGACAAGTCTCTCTCAAACTCTGTGCCTTTACAAGCCTTACACACAGGCATTATGGACTCCTAAGCTGCCAAAACGGTCGACAAGCTCTCTTAAAGTGTTGATCATCGCTTGATGGTTGGTGATTTTGAAGTTGACTCAACTAGACGAAATTTAAAGGTGGTCACCTGACCAGGCTGTCTCCCTCGAAATGAGCTTCAAGGCCATTAATTTATCTTCAGAATTGTTTAATGAGTCTGGAGAAGCCATTGAGTGGTCTGCTCTTCGCTTGTCCAGGCTCTTTCTATAAAGCGATGTCTTAACCATCTTTTAGAGATCATTCGAATAAGAAAACCGTAATTGGAAAGACACAGGACGAGATGACTATAGCGCTGTGGTTCTGTCCACAATACGGATCTGGGGCCTACGAGACGTTAGAGCTACTTATTGTGTCTTTACAAAGTGTTTTCCCAAGTTCACCGACGTTTGAACCGCATATTACTGTGACGAATAATCTGGTATGTAAGGATGAGGATGATGTCAATCGGATTTTAACGTCGTGTGTAGCAGCTATGCAGTCTATAAGAGCATCATTGGTAAAAAATGGGGACTCTTTGGTGTCGTTTCGAAGCTGTAGTGTCGGTAAGAAGTTCTTCAATAAGGTTGTGCTAGATTGTAGCGATAACAGGTACCTTGTGAGTATTGCACAGATTATGAGGGAATTGTACGTTGAAGTGGACGAGTCTTCGAGGTCACAAAGGGCTGCTACGTGGGTACGGGATGAGTTTCGTCCACATTTGTCGTTGTTGTACTCGGATACCTATCCTATAAGTCAAGCGTTTCTGAGAGTGATTCAACAAAGGATCGAGGATGCATTGGATGTACAGATGGATGGTGTAGAGCGCGGTAGTGATTATCAACTTCGGTGGAATTTTTATGGAGTGCCGGCGTGTAGTTGGGGCTGCCGGGTACTTTCAAAGTAGTAAGATGTGAAGGACCAGTTGATCAATGGCAGGTATTGGGAAGAGCCGACGTATGAGTGAGCAGTTTGCTGGTGATGCCTGCAAGTTGTTAGTTGCGTTGCAAATTCTGCGTAAATCGATACATAAATAATATTACGAACAGTGATTAGGAATTGCCTGCATAGTCAGAGGAAGGAAGACAAATGTAAATCTTATTCACAGTCTGTTTTTAAGAAATACTGTATTTTACAACTGAACTCTCGAAACTGGCAATTACAGGAGCTTAATTCTATAATTTATTGTGATGTAGCTGATCATGCTGCTTGGTATTAAACAGACGTTAGCTGGGTGTGAAACATTGGTCAAAAATTCTGTATTCGATTGAAGAACAAATGGTAGAGTTGCAATTACGTTAGACTTTGGTCAAATATAAAGTCCGGATATTGGTAGAAACTCTGAAGCAAACACCAATTTTACCATTCTTTCTACTCCTCGGAATTTTGAAAGATATAGTAAATCATTATTGAATCATTACTAAAGTACTGATAGATGTAGTTAATATGCTAATAACAAAGCGTCGTTTAACCCTTTTTGGCTTTGTCATACTTTTTGTAATATTTCATTCATCGAGATATACTATTGATAAAACCAAGTACTTCTCAAATCGTATATATATATATATTCATAGATTGGCAGGTCTTCTTTTCAGCTGATTAGTGTGGAGCTGAAGACCTCTAGGGTGGTCTTGATATTGCATTTATTTTATGTGACTGCTGATAAATATTAAACTTAAATGATTCACCAATCGATCAACGTCTTGAGCGGTATATAACATAGATTCCTATTAGTATAACGACCCATTTTCTATGCGAAGTATCTGAATCGTGAAGTCAAAGCATAATATAATTCAATCGATGCTAACCATTGTTAAAGACAAAACCACAAAGCAACTCTCTGAAACCCTAAAATAATCACAAGACACTCTATAAAAAGCCAGAAATTGATATAGTAAACCTGGAGACTTCTCCCAACTCCATCTAACCTCAATTAACCTTTAACCAATCTATCGGTCTTGACACTAGCCTTCCACGTGACCGCTGCCTTTATCGCTTTCCTAAAGGTTAAGCTTAATAGAACACTTAAACATCACACTCGAAGACTTCATCGAACCCTTCATCGCCATTAGGACACTCAATTGCAATGGTTAAAGTCTACAAATACACGGAGAAACAATCCCTGGCTCATCAAGTCGGTAAATATATCCTCGAGTGCCAAGACAAAGTCTTGCAGAACGATAGTAAGGCTCAATTCACGGTGGCAATTAGTGGTGGTTCATTAGTCAATGTGCTGAAGGCGTGTCTTATTGATGACAAGGAGTTGGCTTCCAAGGTCCAATGGGCCAAATGGCACGTTTATTTCTGCGATGAGAGACTAGTTCCCCTTGATGATGCAGACAGCAACTACGGTGCATTCAAAAAAGCTGTTCTAGATCCCTTATCCCATCATGGAGACCATCTAAACCTTGGTCCAACTGTTTATGCGATCAACGAAACCCTAGTCAACGAAGGATCCCACCATAATGAAAAGATCGCCTCCGAGTACGAATCTTTACTACCTTCCAAAGGTTTCGACCTACTTCTACTAGGCTGTGGACCAGACGGCCACACTTGCTCCTTATTCCCTGGTGAGAAACACCGTTATTTGATTGAAGAATCTCAAAAGAAGGTCGCATGGTGCCACGATTCACCAAAACCACCAAGTGACCGTATAACTTTCACTTTCCCTGTGATTTCTCAAGCCCGCAACATTGCGTTCGTCGCAGAGGGAGCTTCGAAGCAACCTATAATGCAGTCTATCTTCGACAATAAAGACCAACAGCTCCCTACAGCATTAATCAATGCCCGTTACAGTGACAAAGTCTGCTGGTTCATCGACGAAGCAGCTTTTGCCACAGTCAAAGATACCACCGCAGTCTTTAAGAACTGATCAGTCTACATAACGGTCTCTGGATCCTCTTAATCATCTATTTAAGCTTATATCTGTTATTTCACGTGACCGCGATGAGCTTATAACGTTTTTTTCAGGCGGAGTGAAAATAGTGCCAAACTTTAATCTTATACATATAATCTGAAAAAAAAATGCACGATCAGTAAGATTATTTATCGAATACAACCTTAATGGGTTAGAACTAAATTGATTGACTCTTTCCAAGGTGTGGTTGGTTTCAGATACATGAGCTGAGAGAAATTTCCGATTATTTTTATCTACTTTGTTGTTGCGCATGCATCCAAAGACTTTCATACATCAACTTTATGCGATTCTGCAGGAATCGCAGCTTCAAGAATGGATTAGTTGGTTTAAAGATGATGATTCGGTGTTTGTTCTCAAACCTCACGATGGAGGTTTTAGTAAATATGTGCTAAGACGATATTTCAAGCACGGGAATGTGAGCAGCTTTGTGCGTCAGTTGCATATGTACGGTTTCCATAAGATCACGAACCCCCAGGAGGGTTTGGGTGAGGGCAGGAGTGATGAGCAGGGGGATAGAGCTACGACCCGATGGTTTTTCGCACATCCGTTGGGATATTTTAGAAAGGATGCTGATCTTGCGTCTTTGAAGAAGATTCAGAGGAAAAGCACGGGAGTTGGAAAAGACGGTAGGAGGAAAAATGTACTGTCAACTGTATGTGTGAATTATGTGGGATCCAAGGGTAATGAAGAGCCCGCTGTTCCGTTGGCAGATCGTAGGCATTATGCTTCTCTACCATTGCTTCCTGCAACGGGGCCTCTCCTGGCCAAACAAGGACCTCAGTATCAGCAACCGCTACTGCCACATATTCATCGACAGGAGCATTTAATCTCTAAATCGAGAACGATCTCGTCGCCGGAGTTGATCCAGAGGCCGGGATCGAAGCAGGTGCCGTCTGAAGGGTGTACACCGGTTCCTATGCTGCATTTTCATAGAACTTCTTCTCCATTGAACTCGCAGACGAACATCCCACTTCCTGTCCAGAGAAATGTGTTGACAAATTCGTATATCACTCCGTCCTCTTCAGCATTCTCTTCTACCAGTTCGGTAACATCATATTCGATGATAGAGTATCATCACAGGCTGGATAATAATTTGCAAATTTTGAGGAACTCCTTGGTGAAAGTAGCAGATATCATACCGTCTTTGTTCGATAGTGGCTCTGAGATTAAACCCAACTACGATGAACACATTATCACCTTGAGACGGTTGAAGGATGAACTTATTGCGGAGAACAATTCGTCTCGTATAAGATCTTTACAATCGTCATTTGCTGGACCGTCAACGTCGGGAACGTCTCCAAGTCACATAAATAGCAATGATCTCCCCGATCCAAAGATCATTACGCCGATTTCAGAAGCTGCAATGAATTTCAAGCCAAAATTACCTAATGATGGGGATAAACATGAAGAGATCAATCTCAGTACAAAGGATTTTACAGCACTGTAAGTATTCAACAACTTTCTTGCATCAACGATACCCAAATTAAGATAGGATCAAGTCATCCTCAAAATATATTGTATTATGTAGTGTGTAATAATAATTTTTATTAAAACGGTTAACTAGGAAAAACTTACATTTGTGACTTTTTTGAGCCTAACAATTAAAAACAATGCATTAATTACTCGAAATATCAGGAATATGGCCATGCGATTAATTCTTTTCTCCTGCACCTTCAAAATCACTTTCATTGCCGCTGAAAACGGGACCTGAGTAAGCCGATTCTGACATCGTTGGAGGGTTTGGTGGCACGAATGGGACTGATGATAGCGCTGGCGGGCCCGATGGCAATATGGGGATACCTTGCCAATTGTGAGCACCACCAGTCACAAATCCGCTGGGGAAACTACCTGCTGCGGGACTTCTCGGATGCCTCATGGGATTGAAGTATTTCATGCTATACTGGCCTCTTGGGTGATCATTGAAAGACGCTCTTCTTGAAAGCGATCTTGTGTGGAAAAAAGGGCTTTCAAGTAAGGGATCGTAATCCGACGGAGAATTTGAATTCTTTACATTGCCTTGATTCGATTTGGCTCTCTTTTGTGCAAAAGAGACATGTAGAATATGGGTCTCTGTTAAATGGTATCCGTCTGTGCCTAATATGGCACGCGACGCATCCAGTGGGTTCTTGAAACACACGAAGCCATATCCGCGTGAAGTTCCCAAACTTTTTGGATCTTCACCCTCGACTTCGTCTGATGCTTGACTGGTTTGACTTTTACTCTTGCTTCCTCCTACTGTTATTATTTTAGCACTGATGATCTCTCCATATTCTCGATAAAACTCTTTCAAATCGTCATCCTTCCAAGATAACGGCAGGTGTTTTACATACAAGTTTGATTCTTGTTGATCGCGAGTCGGTAATGGTAAACCAAACGGTACATTTGAAGGCATCATGCCGTAGGAGCCTAACGGAAATATAGAATTACCTGGCGAAGGTGTTTCGAAAAGACCAGATGGAGGCGCTTGTCCAGGGATTGCTCCAAACGAATGATATGAACTAACGTATGATCCGGTGCTCATTGGCCTGCTGAGAGGGTAAGATACTTCGTGATCTTGTGGTCCAATGTCGCCGGCTAAAATCGATCCCTGCGAGTTCATGTAAGGGAAATAAACATTGCCATGACCTCCAAAGTACCCGTATGGATTGTGTGGACCATGGTACCGGTTCTCAGACCTATTATTCATTGTTGACGGCCCTCCAGTTTTCCTTTGATGCCAGGTTTGTGACTTACTTTGAACGGCTTTGTTGACGATCAAATTACTTCCAAACCACGTATAGTCATTGAAGATCTCAATCGCCTTCAAGGCTTGGAGGTGGTGCTTAAACTTGATGAATCCATAATTCTTCATTAAGCAATCGTCGCTTTGAGAAAGAGTCGTTGAGACGCTGTCACTCGATATAACATCATCCTTAGGTGAACTCACATCTTCATTTTCTCTTTTGTCCGTCCCATTTTCGGCTTTATCTCCCTCAAAATGGGCATCCTCTTTGATGGATTTCTTCGGGAAATAATATGATACTATAGCAAGGTCTGAGAAGAAGGGACTCAACTTGTCTTTGAATAATTGAATAACATCAGATGGTGATAGATTTTCTTCAGACGACTTGGAAAGAGGAAGATTTCCGACGAAAATACCTTTAAATTTCTCATCATCGTTACTCTCTTTGATGCTATCTCGATAAATACGCTCTCTTTCCTTCCTCTCAATATGAAAGTTGATGAATAAAGTGCTAGATCCCATAGTTTTACCATTAAGCTCAGCGATGCATTTTGATGCATGGGAACCGAGCGGGTACGAAATAAAACCGTATCCTAGTGACTTCCCGGTGACGCTATCTCGTATCAATTTGAATGAGGATATGGGCCCAAATTTGGAGAACATAGGCACCACTTGATCCATGGACATATCCTTTGGCACACCTTTGATGTACAAATTTCCAGGCTGTGCAAGAGCATGCTCATTGGTACTTATTGACCATTGTGCGATTTGCTGTGCCCGGCTCTTAAATAACTGTTCTAGCTTGCCAGACGCAGATTTCATAGCATTCGAGCGCTTGAATTGAATCCCGATCACTTTGTCGTACTTCCAATCGTTGCCATGCTTGGGCTCTTCTCCTTCATAAGAGTGAGCGTACTCTGTATTACCATTCTCAAAAATGTAGATATCTTTGTTCTCCTCCAGTATTTTCAATCTCTTGCCATCCGGCAGGTGATCATATTGCTCAATATTAGCCGCACTAACAAGGGATCCATTGTAGTGATGAGCTATCGATTCAATTTCTGCAATCAAACTCTCAATCGAATGCTCCCCTGCTTCCTTATTAAACTTTGTCCTTATTAATAACAGGTTCGTATTTGCGAGCTGCTCGAGTTGCAAGTTGGCCGGAGAGCACGAAAGGCTAACTTGCGAAAGTTCTGCCCCAAGTGAGCCAGTCACTGACATCCCCGAAGAGTCTGGGCTCGAGCAGGTGCTCGAAGAAGTATAGACCGGTTGGTTTTGGGATTTGTCTTTTTCATCACTACTATCGTTGGCGCTTTGTGTCTTGTCAGATGCAATTCCAGTCATCGTAACTTAATATCATGTAGGCTCAGCCCTTGCACCTGAGCAGTTGATGCCTTCTAGTAACTCTTTATACTTTCAAGTTCTTTCCAAAGAACAATAGCACACAATGCACAAAAGTTAAAGGATGTTCAACTCCAAAAATCGCAATATATGCTAGAAAGTTCAAGTTGAGCGCAGAAGAGACGCGGCTCGCTCTCTCACTCAATTCCTCTCTCTTAAATTCCTATCTCATTCAAAATAAAGTCACTCCAGTATACGATCTGCTTATTTAATATCATCCTTACCTCTTCGATGACTTGAACCGAAAATCTCAAAGTCCTCTCCCGACTACGGAGATATGCCGTGCGGGCGGAAACGACAACACTGCAGAACATCATGCCAAACCTGCGCGGCGAATAGTCTCGCAGTTAGCTAGAATAGCCGCAACTCCAGCCCCCCCTCGCCCCGAACATGTCGGCGAAAAATCTATGCCAACACATCACTTAATTGTCTGCCCATAGTCCGTTCGATCTAACCGCATGCCTTTTCCTCTTTAGCCAATGAGACGATTAGACTTTAGCATAACCCATACTTTCTGCAATGCGCTTTTTACAACCGTATTGCCAGGGTGAAATCAAAATATGCGGAGCCCTCACTTATTACGCAGAAACTACCGGAGGTATGTTCCGCGGGCATTAGAGACCTAAGAAGGTTATTAGCTGTCTTAGGAGAACGACTTGTATGTATCGGTGTAGGAGCCGCGATGAGCCGGCCAGGGCAGTCATGATATTCATGCTTTGTTTGTAAACTGGACAACCGGTTCGTAAAAGGATGATCATCAACAGAAGTCACAACTCGGAAACCGCTTGACGAGTAATTGGCTTATTTCGGAGTATTTTTGAATTGGCATCAATACTTTTTACTTTGGGCTTTGTGTTGCCTGATAATTTTTTGTCGCACGAAGCTTGAACCTTCGAAGTGCTGGGAAAAACATATGCCTGCAGGAAATTGGCTGATAGTTCATATATCCATCCTCGATCTTGTAATAAAGCTATGAATTTCTCGATTTCTGGCACAGAACTGATGGTTTTTCTGGAACCGATCAAAATAAGTTTAGATTTGGCTCTTGTCATTGCGACATTGACACGCCTTAGTTCCTTTAGTAAAGAGCCGGATTTCTGCTCTAAATTGCTTCTGACCAGAGAAATGACGATGCAATCTTTATCACGACCCTGGAATTGATCTGCGGTTAAAATTTCTAAATCTTCATGACGTTCGTCTTGTAGTTTTTCCTTTAGAAGCCGTAGTTGTGCTCTATACAAGGTCATAACTCCCACGTTTTTGGCTTCGACTCCACATTCTAACATCCCATCAATACATTGCTGAACAATTGTTAGCTCGCCGGGATTGGTGATACTGTCGCTGCTGCTTTTCTCTTGAATATCACTGCAACTATCGTAGTTCAAGAAAACTACCTTCCTCTGGAAATCTAATACGTCTTCAATCCATCGCTGGATCGTCGGTGATGTTTGGAATTTAGCCAATCTGGATAGATGCGGAACATCCAATCCACGATCTCGAACATCTGCAGTGCCGCACTTCAGTTTGCCATCATAAATCAAGAAGTTAGACAATGTGGCGATGTCCTCGCACATACGGTATTGAATTGTGAGCTCACTGACGCTCTCTGGATGATCCTCGCAGAGAATCTTAAAAAGTGACTCTTCCAACCCGCCAATGCGAGCTGCTTCATTTTTGACTAATGGCGGCAATTGATAATGGTCACCGACCATCACAAATTTCTCTCCAAATCTTAATGGCGCCAGGGCTACAGGCATGGATATTTGGCTGGCCTCGTCAAGTATCACGTAATCGAAATCTCTTGATCGTAAAGATGAATTGATTTCTCTAATTCCAAGGCAAGTAGTGGCTACTACAGTGGTGCTTTCAATTTCTTTGATATAATCCTCATATGTCTTCAGTGATTCGTAACATGGTCGATAAACTTGAGTATCGGGGTGGATTCTGTGTTTCATCCCCAGTCTGGCTATCTTAATATTTTTGTCTTTTAGTTTGAGCAAAATGTTGTCCACCGCCGAGTGCGTATAAGAAGTAAGTAGGATGCTTTTTCCTGCAGATGCCAAAATCTTGATTAGTTCTGCTATCACAGTGGTTTTCCCGGTGCCTGGCATACCCAGTATCAGCGCAAAGTCTTGTGCTTGTAATACCTTTTCTATAGCTCTCTTCTGATCCGTATTTAAATGTGTCGGAATGATCTCACCACAACTTTCAAGTGAAAAAACACATTTTGACTCGAAACGTGCTGCAACTTTATCAACTAGTATGGATCGCAATCTTTCATCTCCACCTTCGGATTTTTTAGCTAGGCGGACCTGACCAGAAGCTTCATCTGCTATCACCTGCCCTGGTGGCACCGGCGGCAAAAACAGATTCAGTAAACTAAAGCGCGCCAGTGACAAGCCTTGCTGGATATCGTTTTTGTTGATACGGTAAGTAACCATATTTTGTGTCCTCATTAGAGAATCTGCAGTGATGCTGTCGTCTACAACGCTTCTGATGTGAGGTGGCCCGTTTGATCTCTCAGGCGGAACCCAATTGTTAAGGACTTTTCGTCTCGTTGACACTATGATGAAGTCTTCCGCAATATCTCTAATGTGCCCATTTGCAATGCCAAAATGCCCTGCTTCATCGCTAATAAAGATTCTGTCCTTTTTCATCAAATGCGAATTCAGCATAGATGCACAAATTCCACTCGGCTTGGCTCTAGCAAGGGTATGAAGATAAATAGTGTTGTCGGCTGGATCATTAACCGTTTCAACAACCTTCAGATTTGAAAGACAGTGACTACCTACCGAATCTTGCGACTCTCCTTGAGAATGAAACAATTTTTTGTTAATGCAAGTAATGGATGATTCTTCTTTCGTGATCAAATCATTATACTTCTTGAAGAACTGTGCGTTTTTTGAATGGCTTTTAGCCAAGTGTTTAGTCAAAAGCTCATATTCACCATTTTTTAGGCCACTTAATTCGCCATCTCCGTCTTCAACCAGATTGTTTATGACCATGCAGGGAGCCTTGAAGTTGCATGAATCGCAGTAAGAGCTTTGCAGTAGCGGGGGTAAATTTTGTTTCATCGGATCCAAATTTCTGTACTCTTTTAGTCTATATTTTAATTTGGTCGTCATTTGATTTCTAAACATCAGAACATGCTTTATGGAGTGAAGCACATACGGGTACTTGGTAATTTCGTTCTTTCTGGTGTAGAGCAAGAGATAAAAGTCAATGGGTATCTCATACCTATCGTTTAATAGCAGGGTATAGATAAGGCCTTGAGCTTCATGCGAGATACTTTTGCTTTTGCCTGTCTTCACTTCTAAAGGAACTACCGACCGAGTCTTCTTACAAAGAGCATCGACGGTTACGTCTAAAAAGCCCTTCAACCCATATATTGGGGACCATATATTTTCTTCTGTGTCGATAATGCTAGCGATGGAGAGCGGATCTGTCTTTCGGGTGCCAGAAACAGAAACATAGCATCCATAGTTACTCTTTTTAACAAACTGATCAACAAAATCAAAAATGTTTTTTAGATGTGTCGTTTTTATCTCATCTTTAATCTTAATGAGGTTTTCGTTGCACTGCAGTATCCCAAACGAAAAGAGTTCGAGCAAACAGTCCAATTTTTCTTCCAGGAATTTGATCGTTATGGTTTTATGATTAAGCTTATATCGCAGTGCGCTCTGTAGCAGCTCATGAACGATATTTCCAATAGTCATTACAATGCTTGGCTCACCCTGTGAGTCCTCTAGCAATTGCTGTAGAACGGCTCGCCTCAAGCATTCAATCGAACCCCCGACGGCCGTGGCAGAGAGTAATAGATCAGGATTTAGAATCAGCAGATTATCATTTACCAGTTGTGTTACAGGATTTTTGTCATCAGACACTAGTCTCTTGTTCTCAAAATTAGCGCCCTCGATAATATGGATGACATCACCTTTTTCGAACTCTAGATAAACCCATGGTTTTCGTACTACTACTGAACCCTCCTTACCATCTTGGTCGATGCAGGAAAGGATCTTTTGGCGGCCTATTTTTGGCAAGCTGATCTCAGTAATCTTTGTGAGGACAAGCCGCGCTACACCTTTGCGCCGATAGGGAAAAGAGGCCAACTGAATATACTCTTCTAGTTCTGGTGTCTCACATTTAGCCATCTTTAAACTCTGTGAAAGCATAGCCTCCACATTTTCAATTTCGATTTCCACTTCCTCTTCAGGTGCTTTCTTACCGGTGTTGTCGAGATAGTCAAGTAACGAGTCATCAAGTGTATCAACGTCGACACTCATTCCCGTCATATCCTGCTTTTTTGAGCCCTGTTGCGTCAATAAGTTTATTAGGGAATCGTCTCCATCGCTGGAAGAAACATCTGAGGGAGTATGTGTTTCTTCAACTTTGCCCACTTCTCTCTTTCCTTGTTCCTGTATCCTACTCGGAGATGATGGAAGCTCATTAATCTTGGAAATTTTTGGCTTCAATGCAAGATCGCCCTCCATGTCATCGAGAATATCATCGATATCTCTGAGGGACTCTTTCAAAGACTCTGTTGTACCTCTTGATCTCGTCGAGTTCCTGATTTGTGCTGACAACGATTCCTTTTGCTCAGTTTGTTCGGGTTCACTAATATTGGCAAAGCTGAGTACATTCTTGAGCATCTTTGGCACTACTGGAGTCGATGAGGGATCCTGGCCCCTTTCAAACTCGATCCAGTCCTCGGAATTATGATGTGAACTACCGATCCTGTCTGACAGTTCACCTTTCGTTGGTGAATACCTCCAAATGACCTCTTCACTGGGAACATCATCTCCCCTAGAAGCCTTTACCTCCTTTATGCTTGCCGCAACCCTCTTAGCCTCTTTTGTAGCTCTCACTGGTGAAGTACTCGACGATTTTGAGTTACTTGTCTTCTTAATTTGACGCGATGCGTTCGTCATTTTACTATTTCTGACCTGAGAGACGGAAATTGACCTCAATACGCCCAAGTCATCCTTATTTCGACCAGCCAGATTATTGATAGGTGCAAAATGGTACCGCTTCTTTCGTTTCTCAACCTCAGTACCTTGCTTCTTAGTTGCCGCCGATATCCCACTCTCGGGCGATGCCAACAGGTGCCCAGGTCTCTTCTTTTCTGGTGTCCGAGGCATCCAATGACTATTGAGAGAGTAAACTGGGAGCCTGACACACCTACAGGTCTTTGAAAGTCTCTCTGATTAACTCTGGGTTCCTTCAAGTTACTGATGGGTTTTATAAAAAGTGTATTTGGGATGGATCATGATCTATATAGTATCTTCTCACGTGATTAGCTCTTATTAAGTATGGTATTAGGTATTAACTAGCATTTATGGCAAGAATGGGTTGTAATCGAGCTCTTACTACATCTAGTGCTTGATAGTTGGCTAATGTTTCCACCCTCAAAGTCTTGACTCCTGGTTGTCACTGCAGCCGGCAATTTGAGCGAAATTGTGCTCCAAAGAGTAATTTCGACAAGAAATGGTGTTCATCGCTTACTGTTATTGGGAATCAGAGATTGATATGGTGTAAATAATTTTGCTGGAGGCTGTTTTGTTGTTTGCACAGGTCTCAGACCTGTACGAGCCGCTAGGTTGTTAGTAGTGCGCATACTTTGGATTGGGTGCTGGATACATACTTTTTGGCTTGATTTACTAGTTGCGAGAGCTCTTGGAGGTGAGACTTCGATTTTGTCTTTTGCTTGATTCTTCTCATTATCTATCTTTCTGTCGAGATATTCAGGAAGTTTATCAGCTCTTTCTCTTTTAACTCTCTGCAATTGGGTTGGCGAGCTGTTGCTTGCATCCTCTATTTTTTGGAATAAACCTTGTAAGCTACGATTTATATGCTGACCATATTTCGAGATCACTTGTCTAGTCTTTTCGTCTTTCAGTTGTTCTGCTATCTCTGGGTTTCGAAGAGATGCAGTAATTTTATTAACTTCCAGTATTGTTCTGAACATGAACTGCCGTATGTCAGCTTCTATATTCTTCGGCTTTCCGTTATTGTTTTCAAGTGAGCCAGTGCATTTATCTATCCTCTTTTGCTCATCATCATTAGGAGCTCTCTCTTCAGGTATATTCAAACTGAGTTCCTGATATGTCTGTTCCAGAAAGGCTCGACTTACTCCAGACTCTTTCAAAATTTGTTGAAAGGTAAACCCTCGTCTCAGCAGGAATCTTAGCCAGTAATGAACGACCGAAACGAGGCCATTGGATTCGGATTTCCTTGGCACTTCCTTCTGAACACCGTTCTTCCTGCTCAGACGATCGTTTGATGACAGTAAAGCCTCTCTCTTCCGCAATAGACGATCGCTGAATGAGTCCATAGGATGTTAAGAGATTTTGGACCGATCGTCACAGGTTAATGATTTGGCACTATTCTTTCGAACTGTTCGTTATCAGCAAAATGTCCGATGCCCGAGCGATGCTTTGAATTTACAAAATAGCGATAGAAATTACAAGTAGACAAATGATTTTATGTGAATTGATTGTACATATATAGTTACATTCGAGGATCTATATTTAAGCGAAAACATCCTCTTGTTCAGCCTCGAGGGCCTGGTCGCCATTAGCGTCATGAAATTGCAGGAAGTGCGTTACACGATGTTGCTCATTGTAAAATTCTAATGGAATGCCTGTTCTTAATTCGTAGCTCATATTAGTTGTGAAACTTGCACCCATGAACGTGTAGTTCCAGAACCCTCCGATAGGAACCAAGAAATTACCCATAAACCGTTCGGAAAGTAAAAGTTGCGCATGTTCACTAAAAGCAGGATCGAATCCCTCAGATATCGTATTAACCATGTCCTGATTTTGCACTCCCCACCCGTAGCCCTCGTCTGTCAAATTATAGGCGGCTAACGAAACTGACCCTGGCAGCAGGCAGACTGCCAAGTCTATAGTGTCCTTGAAGGTCGTACCAAAAGTTTTCGCATGCGTTGTTACCTCTGGGGCGGCCATAAATTTTAAATCCTCCTTTTGAGTATGAATCCAGCCTAAAAGTTGTAAATCCTGAAGTTCTACCTGGTCTTCTGGCGGTTTGCAGAAAGTAACCGACTTGTTATTCCCAAGTTGAGGACATAGGGCAATTGTTCTTATCTCCTTGACATTTGGATGCTCTGATGACGAGCATCCATACAAGTAGGCAGCCACCTGAATTCTTATATCGGATATCTCCACAAACTTTTTGAGTAGGTTCCTAGGTAAGACAAAGACGTCTTTTTCTTCAATAAAGTCATCTGATGCCACGTAGATATTCTTGAGCTTCAGATACAACAGACTATTCGCAATAGCACTCTTTCGCCATTCATTCTTAGATGTGAAGGTCTCATTTTCGTAATTGGCCGAAGTAACAACAACAATCTCCTCACCTTGAGCATTGACTGTTTTGGTTTTCATGACGCTGGATGCGCCAGCATTCATCTCATCGGCTTGAGTCTCATTTCTTGCCGCCTCAAGCTCGGCCATCTTTTGCCTCTTTACAGAAGGGGCCTTGATATTTTGTCCTAAAATCAGATCCTTTATCTCAGTTTGAGTTAAAGAGGATATGTTGACGCCGTACTTCTTTCCATACGCACCCAGAATCAAGTCTCGCATTCTTGCCTCAATAGTAATCCATTGTTCGTCCGTAAATGACGGCCATAGATGGTGCTGCTTAACAGGAATAGTTGGATCGCCAAGTAGTATAATCTTTGCCTGCTCTTCGTCCGTCTTCAGTCCCCTCAGTAGTAAAATAAGCCTCGAAAACGCTGTGTATGACGAGACTCGTTCTAGCCAGTCATCGTAAATGTTGAAAAGTACCATCTGCGGTTCGGTCGCTTTCATGACCACATCTGATAACTTGTCGATGGATAGTGATGCTGCAAATGGTAACCTTAGTTCCGTAGGTCTTATTGAGATATTCGGGAAGTCCAACATGTGAACTTCTAATGGATCAAGCATGGCTTTCCGAGTAACAATAATTTGCTTTGGTTGCTCTTCCTTCGGTAGAGATCTTATCAGTGCACTTACTTCTTCTGCAGTTTTCCATTTAGCCAGCTGACTTAACCGTTTTTGACCTGCCCATACGGAAGTATGAATGATCTTTAGGAACAAATGACCCGTCTTGGGGTTCAAAGTGAAAACACAACCATTGATGGCCTTGGTGGCAACATTGCCTTCAAATGTTTTGTGAACTGCAACCCTGTACACATTGGTATCGTCAACAAAAAGTTTCACATCATTATTGAACAATTCACTGTAATTCGATGAGTTTAGGAAAGGTTCTTGAATGTTCGATTGGTAGATTTGCAGGCCCTTCCTAATACGCTCACGAAGAACATACAACGCAGGATTTGCCTTCATAATAGTCCTCATACTGTTTTGTACCAAGGGTTTTAATCCAGTGAACCAGTTACCATACGCGTCATACATGTTGTAAGCCAGGTCAATGCTAATCATGACACCGGTGGCAGAAGGGTACATGCTTACGTTGTCGGTGGTATAGTCTAGAAACTTGGCCCGGACATATCTTGATATGTCATGAGAATCATAATCACCATATCTCAATTGTACATCAAACCACATCTTGTTGGTAAATGTGGCATCAAATGAGTCCTTTGAATTATGGAGCAGAGAAGGCCTGGATACTGCCCATTGGTAGACGCTGTTCATAGTTATATCGGCAGCACTAGAGTTCATCTTGTAGGATTTACGTGGATGAACGGCCTCCTTAGTCACAGATTCTATTTGTAGAGCTTCCAACTCGCCATCTAAAATTTGACAAATATCGAACACAATACTTTCATGGATCTTCTGCCACAAATGTGCTCGGAAAATTTGAATAAGTGATATCTTCAAGGTGGGAATCTTACCATGCAAAAATATACCAGTCAAATCCAATTGAACCAAAAACCCAACGTAGACGTTGGCTCTATTAATTGTGGGTGACCACCATAAAGTAAAACGACGATTTGGAATCTGACTCAGACCCGTCCTTTGAGCATGCGTCAATTTCTTGAATTGCATAGAATCTTCAAAACCAGCCGCCTTCTCCCAGAACAATCCCTCCCATGAGCTAAATCCTGTACCCTTGAAGAGAGTATGTTCGAGAATTGTTTCTATGCCTCCGAGAGCCTGGATGACATCTGTCCGGTAGGCATTTAGATTCCATAATTTACCATCATGATGAGAATTAGTCCACCAAAATGGACTGTTACGCTCCAGTGAATACTTTTTGAATTCTCGCCGTGCGCGATGGCCCCTATCGTAGGCTAATACGTGACGGTCCTTCTGAAACAGAGTGCTAATTCTTGGTATACCTCTGTCCCAAGAGCCTTCAAGCTCTTCGAAAGCGAGCCTGCGATTCTGTTGGATGGCCTCTTGTCGCTTCGCTGCATATTCAGACCAAACACGCTGGGAGTCCAGAAATTCATTCTCCCAGGTTGTGATATAACGAAAGATAGTTGGTACTAGTTTGTCATCTTCATGGCTCATACCTGCTCTAAAATGGGTTACACCAGTTTCAGTTTGCCGTGACCACGTTAGGTCGGCTGCTGGAATCAAAATATGAGAAGCGCTAATCATACCCAAGCCACCTAATTCTTTAGGAGTATAGAAAACCGCTGGTGGGAAACGAGTGGGCATTTTAGAGTTCAATCCTATCTTGACCCTGTTTTGTATGCGGGTTTCGGCCTTGACTAAAATATCTAATAAAGGCTCTGTTGTGACAATTGCCTCTCTAAAGTAAGCAAACAATGATAAAAGTGCTGTATTCCATTTGGCTGCAATTTTAGTAAATGTGGTAGATCCTGATGCCATCAGAATCCCACGTATTTTGCTGTCAAATTCGTCAATGGCATCTTGCGAGACTTTGAGATATGCTTTGGCGGTCCTTTGCTTCGTTTGTTCTTCTAAGAGGTCCCAAACACCCTCACCGCTTGAAATTACTTCATCAGCTCTATGGTTTGGTAGGATGCGGACCTCGAAGCCGCACATCGTAAATAGCAAGTTAGGATTGTCCTTGCTATAAATTGAAACGAAGCTGCTTTCCCAGTTGAGATTGGCGAGAGAAGATGGCACACGGCCTGCGATCTCCCAGAATATTGCTCTGCCCAAATTAACATCGTGTCTCATCAAGCGCATACGAGCATCTCGTGGCCAGCATTTTTTGTTATTATAGCCGACAGCATTGAGAAAGTTCGGATCTGGATTTTCAGACAGATATTCATCAGTTAACTCATCGGTCTCCCTCTCCTCAAAACGAAGCAAGATATAAATCTTGTCCAAGTAACGTGCATAAAGTTTGATAGGACTTCTCATCTCGGTTTCAACATCTTTAAACTGCATGAAATCATTCGGATTGATAGCAGGCCCTGCCAAATCGGTGGCCCTCTCATTTCCGAGCAGAAGTAAGTCCATAACCAATCCATAATACTGGTATATGAAAGAGGAAAACTGCAGACCACGAAGAAGGCCGTACTTGTTAACGTGTGCCATATCCTTGTATGTTAAAATCACATTGTTCTTTGCAGTCATATAATCGGCCATGTTAGGATCCATAATGAGCCTTAGCAGTCTGTTCAAGAGAGTGAAGTCAATCTTTTCCGCCATCTCCCCCAAAGTAGCCTCTATAATAGCAGTTGATTGTCCATCAGAAACATCCCATGCACCAGATAAGTTATTAATACCTTGACACCACTTATATACCAACAATGGTGGAATCTCGGCATCACTAGGTTTAATCCAGTTCGGAAATAGGTTTCTTTCATCGGCTTCAAACCAAAGGTATTGGTCCAAGTATGCATCTGTAATCTTCTCAAGTGGGTCCACGGAAAAAACGGGTTTAATACTTTGGTATTGATCTACCATTGTAAGGTCAACTGACTTGAAAACTCTCTGTGTCAAAAGATATTTCTTGACTCTGTTAAGTGTTTCATGTGGGTTGTCGTATGCTTCTTCAATCAATGCTAATTCCTCACGTTCTGTTGCGTTCAGTCTGACCTTAGAGTTGTAAACATCCTTCAAATTTTCTAGCGCCAGCACAAGAATCTTGGTGTCATTTTTATATGCTAAAGGTGGAAATGGTATCGGTGAAAAGTTGCGCGATTCGAACCAACTCACCATGGTCGAGAAAATTGCAGTTGCCTCATCAGGTGTGATTTCAGGACCGTTTTTCTCAATTAGCTGCTGCCTTTCCTGTTCGTTCTTTATCCACAATCTGGTTAATCTACCTAAGTTTTTCTTTACCACAGTCTTTTCAACATGGGCACCACGTCTTATACGTTCACGGTTGTAATGGGCGGCAGAAACCCATCCGTCGGCCTTTGCCTTGATATACCTCTCAATGATGTTCTTTATTGGTTTTGGCATTCCTGGAACATTCCATGGTATATTGGCCTTCCAACATCTCCAAGCCTCACTTAAATGCTGCAGGATGGTTCTTGCTTTATTTTGCCTAATTCCTTCAGGTATCATTTCAAGTATATCTTTCATCACTGAAGCTCTCAATTCAAGATCATAGTAGGCATCAGTCCTTTGTTTTGTTGTCGTCTTGACGATTTCATTGGTCCTGCCCTCAAACTGTCGAGTCATCAAGTTACCAAGCCATCTCTCGAGCAAGGGGATAATACCTCTCATGAAGAAAATCCAGACTCTCCAAGCTGGCTGCCAGAATCCACAACCGGGGCCCTTCCCAATAATTTTGTTGAACCGATAATAGACCAAGTGCTTCAAATCTTTACACGCACGAATTTGATGCATAACCTTATACTTGTACCTGTAGATACCTGTGAGCTGGCCCAAATGATTAAAAATATAGTATATGGCATCGGCTAACTGGAAAGCATCTATATTGCCTAGTCGATGCTGCACATGGGAATCCACTAATAACTTAGTAACCTTCATTATTTCTCTCATTAAGTGAAAAGCATTACCAAATCTCGATTTTTTACGCTCTTTTGTGGTCAAGGTCTTAGTTGGTTTCAAATTGAAGTTGTAATCTAAATGAAGAAAGGTAAGACCTCGCCTATGAATGAGCAAATTCAGCATGTTATGTCCTTGGCGACATACTTGTAGGCCTGCTTCCACCCAGTCAATATTAGTTTGCTGAAAGTATTTGGTATTGCTAAAAGCTTTCAGAAGTTTGACTTTTTTGCCGTTCGTTGAGCTTCTTTTTCGCAACTCGTTCAGAACATGAGTCTTGAGCAGCTTTTGATGTGAAACTCTAGTTTTAATAGGATAATCTTCATCAGGCTGTTGTAGATACCAACTCTTTAATAAAGGAACATCTTGTGCTCTCACTGTATTCCCAGAATTTCTGTTGAATGGGTATGGTGCATAGTACAACTCTAATGCATCTTTCGTCTCGGGTAGTACGAGATCTTCTTCATCCATCAAAGGCTTTAGTCCCTCTGGGAGCAAAAACCCAGAATCTTCCTTTTTCTGTAGTGATTTCCTTTCATTTCGCCTTGATATAATAGGATTTAGTGATGAGTGGAAGTAGAATGACGGTATCTCAGGATCTTCGTCGCACCTTATAAGGCAGGAAACTGGATCATTATACCATGTTATCTCGACAGATCTGGGACGGGAATTATAAAGTTGAGGAAAAGCAACCTTGTACTCACTTCGTACTGGAATCCTGAATATTATTCTATCGATCGAGTTGAACTCATTAAAATCCTCCTCTTCTTCTAATGGATAAAGTGGCTCAAATTTTGGTCCTCCAGGTATTGCGGTATTGAGGGCCTTGGAAGTGAAAAAAGATTTCTTATCATAAAGGTAAAATTTGTTACGATCGGCGAGGTCGTTGGCAAGTGGAGAGGTGAGCCTCTGTAAATTCGCCATCACAGGTAACGGTAAGTACCAGCTTTTGTATGAAGTCCCATTCACTTTCTTCTGGTCATCTTGTAGTGGTCGACTGTCATATAGCCAATCTTTCACAAATTCATCGTCAAATTTATCTAGATTCAACCTGATTGGATCCAGCGGCTCAATATCTTGAATATTTTGAGAGTATGAAAGTGGTGGTTCGTCATCATCGAAAGCTGGAAATCTCATTCTTTTAAAATGTGACCTATCACGCTTCTCTCTTCTCATCGCTAACCACATTGTGGCCCATTGAGCGGCATAAACAGGTTCAATGACCCTCGGTATCTCATTGACAAAGGTTATGGCACCAGTAACGTGATATAACACTCTAACCTCTTTCACTTCTTCCCAGGGTTGTGGCATATTCTCTAAAAGCTTCAATACCGCATGAGGCATGTATTTGAGGGCTCCCAAGAATGATCTTTTATCGTAGTTAAATCTTTTTGATGTCATGTCAGAGTGGCTATCAATGATCTTTCGCAGATGTTCAGGAGGCATCTCTGCCTTGTGGGATGAAACTTTTCCTCCCTTCAACTTCTTGAGTCTTCTCTTTTCCTTCTTAATACGTTTTCTTTGGCTATTATTGAGGTTATCTGAATCGAGCTTCCTCTTTTTGTTGGTTGCAATGTTATCTAAAACCACAGTTGAATGACCGTTCATTCTTTTACTGGCTTCTGGGACAGATGTTGGCACTTCATCATTGAGCTCTGATGCCGGTGGCAATGGTGGTGGTGGTGGTGGTCCCATGTCTTCCTCAAGTCCAGGAGGCGGTGGAGGGAGAATAAAATTCTGATCTATACCCGGTGGAGGGGGCGGTAAATCAAATCCATCAAAACCTGGAGGCGGAGGGGGTGGTGGCAGTCCCATTGGTGACCTACCATTGCCGTTCGAATGATTTAACGGCGGAGGAGGAACCGGCGGAGGGCTGTCGCTCATTTCTCAACAACTATTCTGTATTAACCGCACTGTATTTGTTAAAAAGTGCCAAATCAGCCGACAAGTGGCAATTAACGACTTATTTAGCTATGTTTGACCTATCGAAAGATGCGATGAGTAGTGATATTTTACTTACATGTTAGACCAAGGTAACTACACACGATTAAGCACTTCGAGAAGATGATCGAGCTTATGAAGGCCAATTCACCACTTTCTACTGTATTCTTTGCCTGCACTCTCGAGCTATTGACCTGGCTTCTTCTATCTCTTGTGAAGTTCCGTGAGAGACCCCGACGGCGTAGTTATAGGCTTGTTCGTAATTCTTTCTCTTGGCTTCGTATTTTGCAAGCCATAACCTTGCCTTAGCAGTTTCATCGGTAACAATACCCTCGGTTGCGTCCTCGACGTCCACACACTGTATCATGAATTTTCGACAGTTGACGATGTCGTGTACTTGCTCGCATAATTCGGCAAGACGGTAAAAGAGAACACTGTTTTGGTCAACGTTTACTGAAAGTTGCAGAGCCCGCTCGTAGCATTTTATGGCTTCCTGTCTGTTGCCTACCTTTGCGTAGCAGGATGCTAATGCTTGCCACATTCTCTTGTCTAGTGGTTTTAAGGTACAAGCTTTCTGGAAGTAGTATAATGAGTAAAGATGCATGTCAAGTACTTCGTATGCCTGCCCAAGACCATACCATGCTTTGAAATCCTTGGTGTTCATGTCAACTGCTCGACGGTAGCACTCGATTGCAGCATGTGAGTTTCTTAGTTCGACGAATTCGTGACCCATAAGTGTCCATGCATTTGTGCAGTTCTTGTTCAAAGTAAGCGCCCTGCGGAAATACATGATGGATTTTTCGTGCTCTTGTCTAGCGCTGTAGTAATTTGCAATGGCACAACACGTCTCTGGTCGAAACTTATCGACGTGTGATGTGAACTGTGCCAAGTACGCTAACTTGAAATGTTTTTGCATGACGTAGAGAATATTCGAATAAGTATCCAAGTCGTCAAGCCTATAGGGGTCAGATTTGATTATTTGATCAAACAGGTTTTCTGCGTTCATATAGTCCATGTAGTTATAATTCGTTAATGCATTCTGTGCCTTGAGATAGGTGAAGTTAGGGAAGATCGTGTGCAAAAAATGAAGCTCTTCAATGAAGATGTCAACATCCCCACTAAATTCCTGGAAAAGTGCAAGCCTGAAAAATTTCATCATTATGTTGTTTTCAATTGTGCCTTGTGACCCGATATTTTCTGTTTCTTCCAGCTTAAATCTTTCTTCCATATGCTTCATGAGTAGTAGTGATTCATCCGACCTAGATAGACAGTCAAGAAGCTCAACCCAACAGGTCCAGTTGAATGAGTAACCCGATAGCGATCGCAGGAAACATGACGTGGCTTCACTCTTGTTATCATCCTGCTTTAACAGCACACCTTTCAGGTAGTAAAGTAATGAGACTCCTAAACCCGAATTCTTTTCTTTGGTCTTTAACTCCTCCAAATATGAACTGAGTTCCTTCATTATAGCTGACGAGTCGGTCTGCTGCTCATCACGAGACGCAGATTCTGGAAATGCATTCTGCGGTACATGGGTCGTATCAGTCTCACCAGTATGGCTTCCGCCTCGAATCATATGTTTTGGAGGTTTACCAGTTGTCAGTACATCTTCCATATTCCCACGACTCTTCCTATCCCATGAGAGGTACTCGGAATACAGTTTGAGGAACTTCAAACATGGATTGGTGACGTTTTTCAAAAAGAAGGCACACCTATCGAATTCTTTGCAATCAAAAAGTGTCGACGCCAATAAGTAAAGATCATATTCCTGCTCTGAAAGATCTGCAAAGCTTCCACAACTCCTTTCCTGTGGAGCCTCCGTGGATCGGTCATACCCACCAGTTCCAGCAGAACCTGCTGCATTCGAAGATGTGGGACTTGATGGAGGTAGTTCTGCCATTCCCCATAGTGCTTCAGCAGACCATTTCGACGACTTATGTAGCTTCCACTTTGACAATTCAGTAGCAGACTTTCTCAATTGCAGCCTAATCTCCTGCTCAACCTGTGCCGGCTCTTCAACGATCATGAATCTTTGACCAGCTTGTTCTTTGTGGTGATTTATTTATTAGCTTGTTAAGAGATCGCCTCATCACAAAATGAAGGTCTTACTGAAACTTATCAAATAGTAAACAGAGAGAGAACTCAAACTACAAAGGAGCTACTACACCTCAAAAGTTATCAATTCGATGGAAAGTGGTTGTTTTGATATGCTCTGTGAGCAGGAGCAAGCTTTACAAGAAAACCATAGACGCTTGGACGCAGTTGTTAAAGTGTTAAGTGAGCTAGCGGAGCCGGCCAAAACAGAGCCTGAACAAATACGGCTATTGCAATCACTGTCCGAAGAGTATGAAGAGCTAGTTGGAAGCTCGATTGATTTGAGGTACGTCAAATATCAGACCCGAGAGTCTCAAATTGCTGCATCAAATAAAACAAGACGTAATGCCGACTATACCAAGTTACAGAATATAGAGGGATTGGCAGAGTTTGTTACTTTGTATGAGATGGTCAGTATGGACTATTTGAGATATGTGAATTTGTTGGAGAGGCTTTCTGTTGATTTGGTAAAGGAGATCGAGATTGCAGATCCAACAGTGACAGAATTTGTAGTGAATAAGTGGAACCCTCCCAAGGGCATATTCGAAATATTAGATGAATTGGCTGATCCGGCCACCGACGTGGTCGCTGTACGATCACGTTTGAATGGATACTTGGATCGAATTAAGATGGAGCGGGCCAAGTATACCATTGAAAACAAGCATTCTTTACAGGGTACTCTAAGGGACCTCAACAAAGAAGTTAGCAACTGGAGAAAGGAGTGGGATTCCATTGAGAACGTAATGTTTGGTGATGGTTCACACTCTATGAAGAAAATGCTACAAAACATTGATTCTCTTAAATCGAAATTAGATATCGAGAAATCGGCGCAAGACACAGAAGTTGAAATGGAAAGGAGTGCTTTTTAATCCTTCCTGATGATGTTGGGTTTGTTTAATACTGTATACTAGTTAAGACACAATTACAGACAAAGCGCGATGAGCATATCTTACCACGGTGAACGCTAAAAGAGAACGACCAGTCGAGATGAAAAGAGGACTTTCCTTACGTTTGAACTGCTCCGGCATTTGTGGAAGACGATTGCTTAGCCAAAAATCAATCAATGCCCCAGACAATGCTCCTCGAGCTGCAGATAACGAACAGTGGCTTGATCAATTGAGGCGGACAAGAAGAGGCCCCAATCCAGCATTTAGCTCAACTCAATCGAATGATCCACTACCAGATAGAGTGAAGAAGCAGAATTCAAATCGATTTCCAGTGGAAATACTCTCTAGCCCCCCGGATACTCAGTATATTGAAGTGGAAGCAGCGTTAGCTAACTTCACGTCGATCAAGTATCTACAACATTTCGACAGACATAAGCATAGACAAGGTAACTTCGTGGATGTTCGAATTATCAAATGCCGTAGCGGAAATGGAGGTGATGGTGTAGTGTCGTTCTTTAGGGATGCGGGCAGATCAATTGGTCCACCAGATGGTGGTGACGGAGGCGATGGGGGAAGTGTCTACGTACTAGCTGTCGAGGGTCTTAACTCCCTGTCAAAACTGAGGACAACTTATATAGCCAGTGAAGGTTCCAATGGTGCTTCTGATCAATTGGACGGTGCAAGAGGTAAGGATATTTTGATTACTGTACCAGTGGGAACTGTAATACGTTGGTGCATGGATCCAAAGTTGACTCGAGAGTTTGTTCATAAGAAGCTTAAAGACCAAAACGAGGGTTCTCTTCGAGCCATTCTCAATGATAACAAGGTAAGATTGGACTGCACAGGGAAATATGAGCTTGATACTCACCCAAAGAACATACAGTTGTTTAGAGATGCATACAAACCAGGGGAAGGTTGGCTATTCAAGGGTAAACATGAAGAGTATCATAAGGATAAAGATTGGTTTATTGATCTGAGCAAGAAAGTTGAATCCTACGATCTTAACTTGTATGACACAGAGCTCAGGGAGGATAAATTTCCGCTTTTTGGTCTTGATCTTAATAAACCTACAGATAAGCCCATATGTCTCCTCAAGGGGGGGAAGGGTGGTCTTGGAAATATGCATTTTTTGACCAATCTAATCAGGAATCCAAGATTTGCCAAGTCTGGAAGAAAAGGTTTGGAGCAATACCTTATGTTTGAGCTGAAGAGCATCGCAGACCTTGGTCTTGTTGGGCTACCGAATGCCGGTAAATCTACAATCCTGAACAGAATATCCAACGCTAAACCAAGAATAGGCCATTGGGAATTCACTACCCTGTCACCAACTATCGGCACCATTGATTTGAATGTTGGTGAATCTTCATTCACTGTGGCAGACATTCCGGGTATTGTGAAAGATGCCTCTCATGACCGCGGGATGGGACTGGAGTTCCTAAGACATATCGAGCGTTCAAAAGGGTGGGTTTTTGTTGTCAGTATCGCCAATGATGATCCAATGGCGGATTTGCAGATCTTGATCAATGAATTAGGTGGTTTGGAAAAAGTTAAGGCTAAGAACGTCCTAGTTGTTTGTAACAAGGCCGACATCGATTGCAACAAAGAGGAACCGATCTTGAAGTTCCAAAAGGTCAAAGAGTTCTGCTCAGAACACAATTGGGATGTTCTACCTATGAGTGCACTCAAGGGAGAAAACGTAGATATTCTTGTTCAGAAGATGGCCAAATGTGCCGAGGCGGTAAGACTTTCCTGATACCTCATATTTTATTTGCACAGATTAATTATTCATTTATACAAGATAGAAACTCAAATTGACCCCGTAATCCTCGAGATGACAGCATTAGTTGAAGTATTCTTTGTGGTGTAGATCATTTTCTTAAGCGATAAGTGAAAAATTTTGGGCCATCTCATCGCATCTCATCTCGAAGCCTAAAAAAGAATTACGAATACTAAGGAGCCATGTCTGAGTCATCTGTTAGTACTTTCAAGTCGTTGGGACTGCCAAGATGGTTAGTTGATGCCTTATCGGCGATGAGAATTACACAACCTACTTCTATTCAGAAAGGATGCATACCGGCCATCATGAAAGGTGGTGATTGCATAGGTGGAGCCAAGACCGGTTCTGGTAAGACTATTGCATTTGCGGCACCTATGCTGACTAAATGGTCCGAAGATCCTAGCGGGATGTTTGGTGTTGTTCTTACACCGACAAGAGAACTGGCAATGCAAATCGCGGAGCAGTTTACTGCCCTTGGAAGCAGTATGAACATCAGAGTTTCTATAGTGGTCGGTGGTGAAAGTATTGTCAAACAGGCACTGGAGTTGCAAAGAAAACCACACTTTATCATTGCGACCCCGGGCAGACTGGCACATCATATCCTAAACAGTGGAGAAGATACAGTGGGTGGCTTGATGCGAGCCAAATTTCTCGTTTTAGATGAAGCAGATAGTTTACTGACAAGTACATTTGCCAAGGATCTCAATGTATGCGTGAGCGCCCTACCGCCAAAGGACAAAAGGCAGACACTACTTTTCACCGCTACCATCACTGATCAAGTGAGAGCATTGCAAGACGCACCAAGTCAAGAAAACAAGCCACCGCTATATTGTTACGAAGTGGAAAATGTGGACAACGTTGCTGTGCCGTCCACTTTGAAGACAGAGTACATTTTAATCCCAGAATATGTCAAGGAAGCATACCTTTATCATTTATTGACATCCGAAGAGTATAAAGATTCCAGTGCAATAATCTTTGTTAATAGAACTATGACCGCCGAGATAATGAGAAGAACACTTAAAAATTTGGACATAAGAGTAGCCTCTCTACACTCTCAGATGCCTCAGCAGGAAAGAACAAACTCTTTGCAGCGATTCCGTGCCAACGCCGCTAGAGTTCTGATAGCCACCGATGTTGCCTCTAGAGGTCTTGATATCCCCGTAGTTGAACTAGTTGTCAACTACGATATCCCATCAGATCCCGACGTTTACATTCACAGATCAGGTCGTACTGCTCGTGCTGGAAGACGAGGTGATGCCATTTCCTTCATCACACAGCGTGATATCTCCAGAATCGAGGCAATTGAGACACGTATCAATAAGAAGATGGAAGAGTGTACATTGGTAGGAGATACAGCGGTGATAAGAAAATCGTTAAACAAAGTGACGAAGGCCAAAAGAGAGTCTCTAATGGCTATGGAAAAGGAGAACTTTGGTGAAAGAAGGAAAATTCAGAGACAAAAGAACATGAACCAGAAGGGACACAGGGCATAGCGTACAATAAATACGATTTTTTATAGATTTTTCACTTTATTGGTTGTTTTTCATTAATGCGATGAACTTGAAAAAATACATCAAATGAACGAAAGACATGTAATAGAGCAGTTTAGCCGCTAGAAACAATTACTTGAAGATGTCTAGAGCCAATGAAATCCAACAAAAATTGAATTTGCAAGCAGAACTTCAAAAAACGTTCAATGGAAACGCTCGGAAAGTTATGGGATGGCTAGATAAGAACGAGCCTGACAAACAGCCTGATGTCACCGAACTAAACAGCAGTAAAGAATCTTTCTTCACACTGCCAGTGGTCCAAGCAGGATCGGGACTCAACTTTGCTGCTGCAACTACGAACTTAGACCACAAAGAAGATATTCACACTGTTGGCGAATTTATTCGCAGCGATAAGAAAGTCAGTTCACTCTCGAAGAAAAGGCGACACCAGCCTGATATCCGTGCAAACACTGTACACAGGATCTCTAACGATGATACAAGGGCAATGATAGCTCTAAAGAGGAAGATGAGGCAAACACAAAGAGATTCCATAAGACATGACGTCCGCCTAGAGAAGACAGCGCCCGATGCAAGAACAGCCAACAGCAACGAAGATGATAGTGAGGATGAAGAGGAACGAGCAGTGCAAAAGACAACTAAGAAGACTGTTGGGCTACTCTTCAATGGCAAGAAGAAGAGAAAGTGATCATACTAAAGCTGTAAGTCACGTGATCTAATAGCACTTCTCATCGCTTTTTGGCAAAATTTTTCAGCTCATCGCTTAAAAAAAGTGCTTAGTTATAAGAAGATGAGCTTAGTAGAAGTCGACTTCCTAGGGTATTAGAACTATTTGTGGAGGTCATTAGCCATGAATTATACGCACATGGATCAAGACCAGCTGCAGCAGCAGCAGCAGCAGGTTGCAACAGTTTTATGTTGTAACTGTGGTGTGCCAATCGATGGGTCCGGAGGACTGGTTATGTGTTACGACTGTATCAAGATGACTGTGGATATCACGGCCGGCATTCCTAGAGAAGCCAACGTTTCCTTCTGCAGAAACTGTGAGAGGTTCCTGCAACCCCCCGGACAATGGGTTAGAGCCGATTTGGAATCCAGAGAGTTGTTGGCGATCTGTCTGCGTCGATTAAAAGGTTTGACCAAGGTTAGATTAGTAGACGCATCTTTCATCTGGACCGAACCACATTCCAGACGTATTAGAGTGAAACTGACTGTGCAAGGTGAAGCTATCGCCAATACTATCATTCAGCAAACTTTTGAAGTGGAATATGTGGTGATTGCAATGCAATGCCCTGACTGTGCTAAATCTTACACCACTCACACTTGGAGAGCAGCCGTCCAAATTAGACAAAAGGTTCCACACAAAAGGACTTTCTTGTATTTGGAACAGTTGATCCTGAAGCATAACGCCCATGTGGATACGATTTCCATTAGTGAGGCAAAGGATGGGCTTGATTTCTTCTATGGGCAAAAGAATCACGCCGTTAAGATGATCGATTTCTTGAACGCAGCTGTGCCCATCAAGTACAAGAAATCCGAAGAACTAATCTCCCAAGATACCCACACCGGTAGCTCGACTTATAAGTTCTCGTATTCCGTGGAAATCGTGCCTATTTGCAGAGATGATCTCGTTGTTCTGCCCGGTAAGCTAGCCAAGTCCCTAGGTAACATATCTCCATTTGTTCTGTGTTCGAAAGTGACTAACGCAGTTCAATTTCTGGATCCCAACACTTTGCAAACGGCGGACGTACCGGCATCAGTATACTGGAGAGCTCCATTCCATTCATTGGCTGATGTGTCTCAATTGATCGAGTTCATCGTCCTAGATGTGGAACCTACCGGAGTGAGCCGCGGTAAAAGAGTACTAGCCGATATCACAGTCGCCAGAGCTGCAGATCTTGGTGTTAACGATCAGGAATACTATGTCAGATCTCACCTAGGGGCTATTTGCCATGCTGGTGACAGTGTCATGGGTTACTACGTTGCAAACTCCAACTACAACTCAGATCTGTTTGATGGTCTGAATATTGACCATGTTCCCGATGTTGTCCTAGTCAAGAAGTTATACCGTAGAAAGACTAAGAAGAATAGAAACTGGAAGTTGAAGAGAATGGCCAAAGAACACAAGGAGATTGATGCTTCTCAAGATTACTCTTCAAGAGCTCAAAGACAAGAGATGGAACGTGCCGAAAGAGATTACGAAGTCTTCTTGCAAGAACTAGAAGAAGATGATGAATTGAGACAAGGTGTCAATCTATATAAGAGTGCTGGCCAGGCTTCAGCAGAGCATGAAATGGAAGAAGAAGATGAAGAAGATGCTCCACAGATCGATATCGATGAGTTGTTGGACGAGCTTGATGACATGACTTTGGAAGACGGGGGAGCGGATGAAACGGTAGCTTAGGCAGGTCAAGAAACCGTTCGATGGATATATAATTCTTTAACATTATTTGTACAATAATCTCGACCGAACAGTTTTATTTGCACGGCGCGCTATTAAGGTTCCATAGTACTCAACTAAGTTATCCTCATCAAATTTAACATAGTAAACATCTACCGCTCGAGACTATGTCAAAGGCTGGTATGAAATACGGTGCCCCTGTGCAATCTTTCATCGACACATCTTTTTTTCAGGAATTGTCTCGACTCAAACTGGATGTGCTGAAGTTGGAATCCAAAGGACTGCCCTTATTTTGTACTTTGGAGAAGTCTTTTACTTCGAAATCAAGCAAGAGTGTACCTCTGTTCCTGAATGAGCAGAGTTTTAGAGAAGAATCTTTGGGAATAGCTGGTGGAGTGCCATTTAAGGGGTTCATTTACAATTACAACGTATTTGAGGACTTCAAGACACTCGACAAGAAGAAGTTCATTGACACGATAGCAGAGGAGAAGTTTGTGGACGGTAAGAGTGACATTAATGACAGCGTTGGTTTTTACATCATAAGTTTTGCAGATTTAAAGAAGTATCGCTTTTACTATTGGGTATGCGTACCATGCTTCCAAAAACAGTCCCTGGCGATTGAACTACTCAACGAAGAGCCTTTGATATCGGCTACACCGTATCAATCATGGTTCGAGGAGAATACAGATCAGTGGGTTTTGATTATCAATGCTGCGGATCAGTTGGTACATTATACTAAGGAAGAGGCCAAAACGTGTAGAGCGTTGGTTATTAGGGATACAAGTCGACTCGATCGGATCCCAAGCGCTATTGCCAAGAACTTTCTTACAATATTCAATCACGACAATCCTCAAAAGTGTGAACTTGATGTCTACTTTATCAGACCCGATAACTCGAGTTTTGCCTTAAAACTTTCACTCAGTTTAGCCGGTCAGGATGATCATTTGCAAGTTAGCGGTTGGGAAAGGAACACTCAGAATAAGCTCGGTCCTCGTGCAATCGATCTCAGCTCTCTGATAGATCCTCTGAAGATAGCTGATCAATCCGTCGACCTGAATCTCAAATTGATGAAATGGAGAATAGCTCCTCAGATTGACCTCCAAAAGATCAAGGAGACAAAAGTGTTATTGCTAGGGGCAGGAACCCTAGGATGTTATGTGTCTCGTGCCTTAATGGCGTGGGGCGTTCGGAAGATAACTTTTGTGGATAATAGCACCGTATCTTATTCAAACCCAGTTAGACAACCGTTATTTGAGTTCAGTGACGTGGGCAAACCCAAAGCGCAAGCTGCGGCTGCAGCATTAAAAAAGGTGTTTCCTCTCATGAATGTAGAAGGTGTGGAGTTGAGCGTGCCGATGATTGGTCATCCGATTACCAGCGATGAAATTGAGCGGTCTGATTATGACCGGCTGTGTAACCTATTTGACCAGCACGACGTGGTATTCCTACTGATGGACTCAAGAGAGACTCGCTGGCTGCCAACCGTCCTGGGGAAATTTAAAAATAAGGTAGTGATCAATGCTGCCCTTGGCTTCGACAGCTATTTGGTCATGAGACATGGATCATATTTTGATGAACCAAGTTCACGTCTAGGCTGCTACTTCTGCCACGACGTCTTTGCACCAAAGGACAGCCTAACAGACAGAACGCTGGATGAAATGTGTACCGTTACTCGACCAGGAGTTGCACTCATGGCCGCGTCCCAAGCGGTCGAATTACTCGTATCAATGCTACAACCGAAGGACCCGCAAGACTCAACTAGAAACATACTAGGTGATATTCCACACCAAATTCGCGGGTTCCTCAACAATTTCTCCACCTTAAAGCTCGAAACACCAGCTTATGCCCATTGTTCTGCCTGTTGTCCCGAAGTGATCGGTTCTTGCAAAGAATTCGGCTGGGACTTTGTACAAGCAGCCCTGAATGATCACACTTACATTGAACAAATTAGCGGACTCGCACAAGTGCAACAGGATGCCGAGAGAGCAACTCAGGAGTGGGATCAGGATGATGAAGAGTTTAGCGATGAGTTATATGATATGGACTAATCGCTCATTACGAAAGTATCGATTTTTCACTTCATAGTTTCCTTGAGGTTAAAGGATATTCAAGATATCTCGAAGCTTTTAGGTAAATGAGTGGGCATTGGGACTTGTTTTGAGCCTCTAAGAGACCAATTGAGGTTGTTCCTTTCCATTAATGGTGGCTAAGCGCAGGAAGGCTAGAACTCGCCATGAGGAAAAGGTCGAAGAGCCCGAGTTGAAAAAGCAGAAGGCTACACAGGGTAAAGAAGAGGTAAAGCCGAATATAGAAGAACAGGAGCCTCAGGAGACCTCTATTGATGATAAAGAAGATTTAAAAGAGCAAGAATTGGAATCATCAAACGCGGAACAGAGTGCGGAGAAGACATTAGCGAAAGATGAGTCCAACGAGATTAAAAAAGACCAAGAAGAAACTCCAAAAGAGGAAGCAGCACAGGAAAAACCCGCTGATGAAGTCAAAGAGAATCATATTGAAGAGCTTAAACAAGAGCCTGAAGTAACAGCAGTGACACATGAAGTTATTGAGGACGAAAACAATGGCATTACAAAGTTTGAGTTTGATGGAGTTGAATACAAGTTCAAAGAAAGGGCCAGTGTCATCGAAGAGAGAGAGGGAAGAATCGAGTTTCGAGTAGTGAATAATGACAATACGAAGGAGAATCTGATGGTTTTGACCGGTCTCAAGAACATATTTCAGAAACAATTGCCCAAGATGCCGAAGGAATACATTGCTAGATTGGTCTACGACCGCAGTCATTTGTCCATGGCTGTGGTTAGAAAACCGTTGACCGTGGTCGGTGGGATTACGTATCGCCCGTTTGAGAAACGAGAATTTGGAGAAATTGTGTTCTGTGCCATTAGTTCCACCGAGCAGGTAAGAGGGTATGGTGCACATTTGATGAATCATTTGAAAGATTACGTGCGAAATACAACCAGTATCAAACACTTCTTAACATACGCCGATAACTATGCCATTGGATACTTTAAGAAACAGGGTTTTACAAAAGAGATAACTTTGGAGAAAAGCATATGGATGGGTTACATCAAGGATTATGAAGGTGGTACTTTAATGCAATGTACTATGCTGCCGCGAATACGATACCTGGATGCGGCTAAGATTCTGCTTTTACAAGAAGCTGCATTAAGGCGGAAGATAAGAACCATTTCCAAATCGCATATAATCAGGCCTGGTTTGAAAGTCTTCAAGGATGTTAAAAATATTAAACCTGTGGATCCAATGACCATTCCGGGACTGAAAGAAGCAGGTTGGACTCCTGAAATGGATGAGCTAGCACAAAGGCCCAAGCGAGGACCACACTATGCCTCGATGCAAAACATTCTCACTGAGCTACAGAACCACGCAGCCGCATGGCCTTTTCTTCAACCTGTTAATCGAGAAGAAGTTCCAGATTATTACGATTTTATCAAAGAACCGATGGATCTAAGTACTATGGAGGTTAAGTTGGAGAATAACAGGTATGAAAAGATGGAAAATTTCATTTATGACGCAAGATTGATCTTTAACAATTGTAGAATGTACAATGGTGAAAACACATCGTACTTCAAATACGCCAACAGGTTGGAAAAATTCTTCAATAGTAAGATCAAAGAAATACCAGAATACTCACATCTTGTGGATTGACTGGGAAATGACTTATCGATTTAAGGATGTAACTTTATATATGTATATCTAATCGAGTGATGTGCAAGAGACCTTACGACATCTCAACGTCTCGATCTTCAGGAGCCTCTTGTGCTTCCTTTTCCTTAAGCTCTTTTATGATTTCTGCTGTCTTTGAATCGTCGTAGATCTTGAATCCATCCTCCTTTGTAGTACTACTCAACTGGGCATTGTTCTCATCCAATTTCTCCTCCATAACTTGCTTTAAGATCTTTAGTACTAATAATTCTGCCTCCTTTAGCGTCAGCGAAGAATGCCATTCGTTTTGTAACTCGGATTGAGCTCCCTCAGAGCCTGATCCAATGGCCTTAGCATTGTAACGGTAGAAAGTTCCTGAGGGCTCGGCATGGAACAATTGGTATCCTGATTCCTTATCATACCCGGCGATTAAAAGAGCCACACCAAACGGTCTCGACATTAATCTTTCTTCACCAGCTGCACCTTCACCAAACCTCAGAGCCAAATCACATACCGATTGGGTCAGCGATTCAACACTCATATCTTCATCATAGTACAGGTTATGTGTCACAGCAGCAGTTCTAGCATGCTCAATCATAGAACGGGCATCTGCCGTTAACCCACTCATCGCACAACCTATATGACGATCGACTTCCACAATCTTTTCAATGGAATCTGCTTCAAGTAGAGGAGAAGTAGCTCTTTTCTCCACACCTAGCACTACACCTTCACTAGTGGCAATCCCTATAGCAGTTGACCCTAGTTTGATGGCTTCCAACGAATATTCCACTTGAAAAAGTCTCCCTTCGGGTGAAAACGTACTCACTCCCCGATCATATTCACTTCTGGTTAAGAACATCCTGTCTATTGATCGATTGAGTGAAGATCCGTGTCACTAGTACTCCAGTCTTCTTATATGGCTGTTATAGGGCCTTTTGCCACCTTCTAGTACTAAGGGACTAATTAGTTAGATTGACTAACCGTTAAAAGCGATATTGTGTATATAGCCATATTGCGACTTGATGGCTACATTAGAGGTATAACCAGAGATTTCCGGTGTCTAAAACCTATATAACTTATTTTCAAGAGCTCAAAACGCTTATCTGGGACTTTTTTAAGATATTTATTTTGTTTACAAGTATTGTATTTGAAGATGCTGGAAATGAGTTTTTAATCAACAAAACATAATTCTTGAGTTGAAGAAAAAAAACAAGAGATGGGAAAACTACTAGCAGTGGTCGGCAGGTAGGTATATAGATAGAGGATTAACAATAATTTTAAGAGCACAGGAAAATATGGTGGGTCTCAAACACAGTCAAAATTTTAATTCACGTTGATTTACCGGTCGTTAGAGCCTTGAAAAAAATAAGTTAAAACAGGACATCGTAGTACGTAGATTTGGCCATATAGGGATGGTTGAGTATTCTTGATGCTTGGTTTAGTGAGTTTGTTTTATTTTGTGACGTGCTTCAATATCACTCCGTACGTAGACGCGATTAGCCTTCAGACTCAAAGGTAAACAAACGGCATCACTACACTTCAATGGCTTCAAGAGGCCTGTAAAAGGTCGTTAGTTTGCCCAAGGTCTGAATGGAGGCTAAAGCTGTGGATGACTATGTTGAGCTTTCAAATGCGGCCAAAAACGGGCCTTTGCTGGGTAGGCTGGTGAATTATCAGCCCTTATTTAGTACGGATCCGAAAGTGCGGTCATACCCGCTGAGTGAGCTATCTGCACCAGATCAAAAGAGGACTCAGGAAGCTCTAGTTGTACGGGACCTTTTAAACGTTCTAGTGGGGCTAGAAGGCGTGTATATTCGCTACAATAACTATTATGATCCACATAGTGATGTGGTTCCAGAGTTTAAGATAGCAAAGACGATGGACCCTTCGTTGAAATCATTTAGTAAGAGGATAGCCAAGTTGGGGAAATATTATATTGTGCTGACAAAAGTGGCCGAAAAATGGTCAGAGCCCTCATTTGGAAATATATTGCATCGATTTGGATTTGAAGTAAAGAGGTTTCTGAGGCTCAACTATTTACATTTCATTGCTGATCGTCTAGAGAGGGATTTCAAGGAAAGTACAACTTTCTCTATAAGTGAATTAGAGCAAGTAATAACCGATGTGGAAATTACAAAACAATTAGAATTGCTGTATACAGTATCCGAGAGAATCGACCGAGAAGATCGAACAAGAAGGAATATGGACCGAGTGAAGGAAGACTTCAATAATTTTATCAATGATTTGAAGGATCAAGGACAATCTAGTAACGCTTTCATACTGGCAACAGATACTAGAGTGCTTCCAATAGCGAAAGGTGGTGTTATTCTTCGCATAATACAAGAAATGGTACATGAAAACCTCGGAGATCGAACTAACGTGGCATTTTTGAACAATATCCTGAATGATGTTGCTGGGAACTACTGTGAGATGCTTTTCAAGTGGCTTACTGAAGGTAAGTTAAACGACCCTTACGATGAGTTCATGGTAGTCGATACGATGAAAAATGTCAATGATATAACTCCACATATGAAGTATGGTGATCGACTGTGGGATACTCAATTCGTGATCCGTAAAGACGGTCTTCTCAAGCAATATGATTCAAATGCGGACAATGAACTGTTATTTATGGTGTTAACGACGGGAAAGTTAGTGAACTTGGTAAAGACTAGTTTAAACAAAGTCAACCTGACATTGGCAACTAATAGAGATGATGAAATAAAAAACTTCTCGGAACTTATGGAGGGCTCCACTTTGGAGTTATACATCAATAAGTGGTACAACGAGGCCAACAAGTTATGTCTTCAGATGTACCTCGAGGGATATGAATTGGTGAAGTTGATTAGGATGTTACAGAAACATTATTTCGGGTATCATAATGCAAACGGCGTATCGAGATTCCTGCAAAAGAATATGGTCGAACTTACAAGAAGATATAGGAAAAATGGGTATGAGCGTGAGAAGCTACAGAGAGCTTTTGAAATTGAAAGGGAATCGAAATACTCCAGCAACAACGATTTAGTGAAACAATTACTGAATTTACAACTGGACGATCAACCATTTGGAGAGGTTATATTACAGTACGTGAGGCAAGGCGAAGAGCAAAGAGAAGAATTAACTATTTCCGGAGAAGACGATGGGACTCGATTATTGCGGGCGAACAATTTCCAAAATTTGAAGGACATTCTCTTGCAAGAACTTACGTCTGCTCATGATGGAAGCGAAGACATAAAGGCCCTCAAGAGTAACATTTACTACCTAAATTTCGAAATGATCGTGCCGTACCCAATAAGCATCATTATCACAAGACCCTGCATTGTTCAATATCAGATCATTTCAAGGTATTTCTTTCTTCTTCAATACTATAGCAAGTTGCTCGATGATACATGGATAGAAATCAACAAGAATATTGTATGGAAATACAGAGGCTTCACGAAATTAGTTCGCCAGAGAGTCATAAAGAGAAGTCGTGTGCTCCACAACCAGATGAGCCAATTTGTTAAACTAGTACTGGAGTATTTTACACAAGATGTCGTCGAGAGAGAGATGAATGCAATGACCAGCACAACCACCAAGAAAGCCTCTATCCTGGACTGGCAATCTTGCTCGCAAGAGTGCTTAACTAATATAATGACCAATTGTTGTCTCTCGCAGCTGATCGAGATTCAATTACAAATATTTGAGATTATTCACAAGTTCTGCAAATTCATCACATCCATGAGACGCGAATTCTGCCAACTAGATGCAAATCTCTACGAGATGTACACCTCCTCCAACAGCAGGCGAGTGGATATACCCACAAATATCTACACTCCGGAAGAATATACAACAAGAACATCAGAATACATTACTTACATCGACATGGTAGTCCAGGGGTTCCAGCAACATGTACTCGCCTTCAAGGAAGGATTGGGCCACCATCACCGCAGCAACAGATCTAGAGATACAAATGGCGACGACCACCATAGCGCCGCTAGGCTCTTAACCTCATTATCCAGCTAAAACTCACTATTCACTACATTTTACACGTGACCAAAGTCCGGAAGATCACAGGCTCCTCTATTTTCTAGCTTCCACTAAATTTATCCGAAAGGACGGAAAAAATTAGAAGAAGCTGTAGGCCAGCTTCCACTAAACTTTTCATGAACTTCAGGTCTGCCCACAAATAATGCATAACCTATGGCTTGTAAGTACTAATTGTTGTGGATACCAGAGGCGGCTTGATGCTCGTACGCACACCATGTTAGTGAATATTGGCCAAAAGAAGCAGCAAAGCAGCATCTTGCTGATACTATCTTCTGATCGTTGGCTATTGGAACATAATTGTGTTGTGATATTTGCCAATTGAACGGTGTGGTTTTTTTTTTTGGTTCTAATGATGTCTGGAATTCTCGTGCGACCCAATAATTTGGTGCAACTGGGCAGTACAGTTGCAGGCCTTAGGGTATTTGCCGCATCCACACCATACTAGCGACCATCATCAATGTCCACCAAGTTGAAAAGAAAAAAATAGAAGAACGACGAAGCATGCAAGGTAATATGAGCTTTGGAAAACTATATAAGAGAACCATTGAATTGAATCATTATTTTCAATTGATTTATTCTCTTATTATTTTTTTCTAGAATACCAAGCAATTTATTGCACAACCCCAACAACAAACTAAAATAATTACAATGGCTGTCTCCAAGGTTTTTGCTAGATCCGTCTACGACTCTCGTGGTAACCCAACTGTCGAAGTTGAATTGACCACTGAAAAGGGTACTTTCAGATCCATCGTTCCATCTGGTGCTTCCACTGGTGTCCATGAAGCTCTAGAATTGAGAGATGGTGACAAGCACAGATGGATGGGTAAGGGTGTTACCAAGGCCGTCGCTAACGTCAACAACGTCATTGCCCCAGCTTTCGTTAAGGCTAACATTGATGTTAAGAACCAAGAAGCTGTCGATGAGTTCTTGAACTCTTTGGACGGTACCCCAAACAAGGGTAAGCTAGGTGCTAACGCTATCTTGGGTATCTCCATGGCTGCTGCCAGAGCTGCTGCCGCTGAGAAGAACGTCCCATTGTACCAACATTTGGCTGACTTGTCTCAATCCAAGGCTTCTCCATTCGTTTTGCCAGTTCCATTCTTGAACGTCTTGAACGGTGGTTCCCACGCTGGTGGTGCTTTGGCTTTGCAAGAATTCATGATTGCTCCAACTGGTGCTAAGAACTTCGCTGAAGCTATGGAAATCGGTTCCGAAGTTTACCACAACTTGAAGTCTTTGACCAAGAAGAGATACGGTGCTTCTGCCGGTAACGTCGGTGACGAAGGTGGTGTTGCTCCAAACATTCAAACTGCTGAAGAAGCTTTGGACTTGATCGTTGACGCTATCAAGGCTGCTGGTCACGAAGGTAAGGTCAAGATCGGTTTGGACTGTGCTTCCTCTGAATTCTACAAGGACGGTAAGTACGATTTGGACTTCAAGAACCCTAACTCTGATGCTTCCAAGTGGTTGTCTGGTCCACAATTGGCTGACTTGTACCACTCTTTGACCAAGAAGTACCCAATTGTCTCCATCGAAGATCCATTTGCTGAAGATGACTGGGAAGCTTGGTCTCACTTCTTCAAGACCGCTGGTGTCCAAATTGTCGCTGATGACTTGACTGTCACCAACCCATTGAGAATCAAGACCGCCATCGAAAAGAAGGCTGCTGACGCTTTGTTGTTGAAGGTCAACCAAATCGGTTCTCTATCTGAATCCATCAAGGCTGCTAAGGACTCTTTCGCTGCTGACTGGGGTGTCATGGTTTCCCACAGATCTGGTGAAACTGAAGACACTTTCATTGCTGACTTGGTTGTCGGTTTGAGATCCGGTCAAATCAAGACTGGTGCTCCAGCTAGATCCGAAAGATTGGCCAAGTTGAACCAATTGTTGAGAATCGAAGAAGAATTGGGTGACAAGGCTGTCTACGCTGGTGAAAACTTCCACCACGGTTTCAAGTTGTAAACTGATCAAGCTAACTTGATGATTATTTAGTTTACTTTCACGCTATTTTACGAGTCTTTTATAGGTTTTAAAATTTGATACAAATTTATATTTCATTTCTTTGATCATTTCGTTTATTGAAAAGGGCTCTCATCATGTACAGCCACTTATATAGATAGCCACTAGTTAAAGAACCCCAAGAGGCTGACTGATTTACCAATCCTCTGAACGCAACACCACTCGACAACAATGAATCACGGAGATATGGATATGGGGGAAGACTCTTGTTCTATGAACATGCTGTTCACTTGGAACTACAAGAACACATGCGTTGTGTTCCGTTGGTGGCACATCAAGAGACTCAGCGACTTACTACTCAGTTTCCTCGCTATCATGATCCTAGGATACCTATATGAATACATGAGATACTACATCCACAAATCCCTGGCAAATAGAGGCTCTCAAACCACTAATGTCGACCGCAGAAGGAACAAGCTCTACAACAGCTGCTTATACGGATTGCAGGTGGGTTACTCGTTCATGCTAATGCTCGTTTTCATGACATACAATGGATGGCTTATGATCGCCGTTGTGTTGGGAGCCATATGGGGCCACTACTCCTGGGGCTCGCATGTCAAGACACTAGCGGAAGATATCCCAGCCATGGCCTGCCACTGAGGGATTCAACTGCCATTTCCAGAGGTTACCTAGCTAGATACTAATATAAAAAAATGCTTATCGCTACAACATCCCATATAGGCTATTGACTCTGATGCCACACTTTCCAAGATAACTCTAAAGATGCACTAGTCGTCAAAAAATCTATCAAAATTGAATTGATCCACAAGGACTGGTTTGCCTGGCAACAGATCTTGAGATGGATGCTGTGCTTACCAATATCCAAAGTGTCAGTGTTCTTTATGGAGTCGGTTTTTTTTGAATAATGTGGCGTCTTATGCAACACTATACAAAAATCTCCAGGTGAAGTATAAATGAAGAGGGCATAAACAACGATTGGTTACCAATTGGCTACCGAAATGGGTTGAGAGAGTAATTATGACAGTGGCAATTGTTAAGAGATTGGCCATTATCGGCGGTGGCCCTGGTGGTCTTGCAGCTGCGAGAGTTTTCTTGAAGAATGCACCTAATTTCGAGATCGACTTGTTCGAAAGGGATCGTACTGTTGGTGGATTGTGGCATTATGGTGATCAGAAACGTCAGGGCAGCCCGATGTACGATCATTTGGAGACTAATATCTCCAAACACATCATGAAATTTAGTGGGTTTCCTTTCCCAGAGAAGGTGCCTACTTACCCATGGAGGAAAGATGTCTTTGAGTATTTAAAGAGTTATTCTGAGAAATTTCTCGAGAATGAGGATAGAGTCAGGATTCTTTTGAATCATCGGGTCGATAGCTTATCAAAGAAGGGAAGTGTGTGGAGTTTGGTTTCGCACAATAATGTCGATAATAAGGACAGTAGAAAAGAGTATGATTATGTTGTTGTAGCTAATGGTCATCATCATGAGCCAAGGTTGCCCCAGAATGTTGCAGGTTTAGACCAGTGGTTTGAGAGCGGTGCTGCATTTTGTGCTAGAGACTTTCAGAACTGTAAATTTGCCCAAGGTAAGAACGTCGTTGTTGTAGGAAATGGTAGTTCAGGTTCTGATATCTTGAACCAGGTTTCGACTGTGGCGCATAAACTTTATCATAGTGTTAGAAATCCTGAGGAAGTAGCCAAAACCACTGGTTATCCACAACTCGACATATTGACCACTGTACCAAAGATAACTAGTGTCGACTGGCAAACACGTTCTGTGAATCTCGAGAACGGTGAAACAATTAAAAACGTCGATTATTTGGTTTATGCTACGGGCTATTTGTACTCGCTACCATTTTTCGAACCCACTTTGAGAGCCGATTTGCTAGGTGGACCAAGCAAAACTTCAGCAGCAAGAGTCCACAACCTCTGGAAGCAGATTTTCTACGTCAAGGATCCAACTTTGGCATTCGCTTTACTACCTCAATTGATTGTGCCGTTCCCGCTCGCCGAATTGCAGGCTGCTTTGATGGTCAAAGCATTTAACGGTGACTTACAAGTTCCTGCGAAATCCGATGATGAATTAGACCCCGAACTCGCCAAGAAACAACCTGCTTACCACCCAATCCCCGATTTCAAAGATTTGGACTATTATAATGAGCTGCAATCGATTCTAGACACGGCCGGCGGTGCCAAGGATCCTTTGCAACCGGTGAAATGGGACGAAACCTACCAGCAAATGAGGATAACCAGTACTTCCGACAAACAAAAACGTAACATAATTCTCACGAAGCACGCAAAAGAATCCAGAGCTCAAAACAAACCTTATGAGCTCATCAAGTTTTCATTATAGACTTTAAAGACTTTATACACTATGTAATAGTATTCGCACGTGACTTATGAACCATTATTATACAAAATTCATCTCATCGCTACAATAACTATATTGTACAATAATATACATCATTGAGGCCTCTTCATGTTGTTCTGGATATCTTGGATGTATGATGGACAATGGTTATACTGATACTGAACCGGGATTTCAAAGTTATTCATGTGCGAGATGCAGAAGGTTGAAGAAACGGTGTCCGAAGCAGTCTCCCGCTTGCCAGACGTGTTTGAAAGCTGGCGAGACATGTTTATACCTTGGGAGGGCCCCTAGGAGAACCAGGAAGGAATTGGAAGAGGCTAAACTACGAGGCGAGTTCCAACCGAAGAAGAAACATCATACCGACAAGTCAGAACCAGGTAATAGTAGTGAGAGCAATACTGCGAATTCGAATAGTTCACCTGGATTGACCAATGATGTCCTAGTGGATCCTCGTGGGAAACCGCTACTCGAAACGGATAATGTCGATGGTGGTGGAACTCAATTACATTCACCCACCGGCTCGAGTGTACATCTGGATCGCGTATCGTCTTTGGTATCTGTTCTAGGCGCTATGGCTGAGGGAGCACAGTTGAGTACATCCCCAATGGGATTGGTTTTGAATCATAAAGGTGCCTCGTTTCCCCACAAAAACTACGTGGATATACATATTCAGACTCCGGATCAAGAGAGTGAGAACGATTTTCAGAAGCATAAATTACCAGCACTACGTTCAAACCAATGGAAACCTCCTCTGGAAAATGGATCGACACCCGTTGATGCCCCTTCTATACAGGCGGAAGCTATAACAGGTATTTTTAAAGGCGGCAGAATCACTCCATGGATAACAGAGAACGGTCAATACAAGCCTATTGAACGGTCATTGTACGATCGTTTTATTGCTGCTTACTTCAAGCACAATCATAAATCATTTTACATGATGGACAAGGTTGCCTTCTTAAACAAAGTGTCGACTATTAGAGATTTCACGATGATGGACGGAGAGTTTGAAGATCATTTCATTTTTCAGCTTTACATGGCAATGGCTATTGGATGTACAACGCTGCAGAGGGCCGAGATGTTGACCGATGAAGAAGGAGACCTGAGTGAACATTTTGCATTCCTGGCGATGAAGAGGTTTCGTCCCGTGATTCGACGTCAAAATATCGAGACCATCAAATGTTTGTTACTTTTGGGTATCTTTGCACTTTTCGAGCCAAAAGGTGTCTCATCGTGGACCATCAGTGGACTGATTATGAGGATAAGTATCGGGCTAGGATTTAATAGGGCATTGGCTGGAGAAAGATTGAAGAAATTCACTCCAGTAGAGGCTGAACTAAGATACCGAGTCTTTTGGAGTGCTTACTGTTTTGAGAGACTGGTATGCACCTCTCTTGGTAGAATGTCATCGATAGACGACGATGAAATCACGGTTCCACTTCCACAGCCGCTCAATGATGAGGAGAAAGAAGATTTGGAAGTCGCAAATATGATGATCTCGTTAAGAAGAATGAGCGGTCGTATATACAAGAAAGTCCATCTTGTCAGCGTTGGACGGAAAAACTATACTATTGAACAAAAGAATGAAATAATCGAATCGCTAAGACAGGAGATTGACGAAATATACCAAAGAGAGAGTGCGTCAATCAACGAAAAGAACGCAAACAAATGGGGTGGCGGTAGCCTATCGTTCCATTGCTCAGATATATGGCTTGCCATGCGATACGCCCAATTGCAGATCATGCTCTACAGGCCCTCAGTGCTAATACCGAAACCACCAATGAAATCCCTCACGAAGCTGGGCGAATTTTGCCTGCAAGCACTAAAACACACTTACACACTGTACAAGAAAAAGCTACTGCCTCTGAACTGGATAACACTCTTCCGAACCCTGACCATTTGCAATACAATGCTATACTGTCTTTGCCACTGGAGCATAGATATAGCTGAAAGTGAAATAGAGATTCAACAGTGCGTTGAGATCCTACGACATTTTGGAGAGAAATGGGTTTTCCCCAAGAAATGTGCCGAAGTGTTCCAAAACATCAGTAGCACTATACTTGATATCAGTCTAAGCACAGGACAAATTCCCAACATGGAAAAACTAACCAGAGAATTATTTGGAGCCAGTGACGAGTATCAAGATATATTAGATGAGAATAACGTCGACGTCTCATGGATCGATAAGCTAATTTAACCGAGCTTCTCTTCCAGGCTGCTAGCGCCGCAACAATGACTGCTGACGCTGATTCCTGTGTTCCCACTAAACGCATGAAGCAGCCCATGCGACTATAAGTTTACACCTTCAAGCTGCCTTGTCGACCGTTATCACGCTATTTTACTTTGAAAAATTCCTCGAGCATTGTCGGAAAAACCTACAGTGTGCCGTGCCTACCGCGAAAATTCTAGAGATAATACGGCGAACGTTACCAATTATTCACCGTTGGTTGGTTACTTACTAAGCATTCCATTACAAACAGAATGTTTGGTGAGGGCCACCATACATGACTGGCTTCCGCTTCCGAAAGTATGGAGCTTGAGCTTAGTCAAATCTCGGACGTCGTTCCTTATGAGTTGTAGGTTAAAGCTTTGTTCGTTTATTTTCAGATGAGTAAGACAAGCCACAGCTAATGTTGTATAAAAATGGGGGATAATCAGTTCAGTTTGTTCCATCGGTTAGTATCGGTTTACTATTATTATTGTTCTTTTTTTTTGGACTGTAATCAGATAGCACCGTTGGATTCTATTAAGGATGTCTTTTGTTCAAGATTTCAAACCAATTGCACTAGCTGACACTAAGCTTTTCAAGCCAATCAAAATTGGTAACAATGAATTGGCACACCGTGTGGTTATGCCACCTTTGACCAGAATGAGAGCTACTCATCCAGGCAATGTTCCTAACAAGGACTGGGCTGTTGAGTACTATGACCAACGTTCTAAAAGACCTGGAACTTTGATAATCACTGAGGGTGCTTTCCCATCAGCACAAAGTGGTGGTTACGACAATGTACCAGGTATCTGGTCTCCAGCACAACTTGAACAATGGAAAAAGATCTTCGCCAAGATTCACGAGAACAAGTCTTTTGTCTGGGTTCAACTTTGGGTTTTAGGAAGACAATCTTTTGCTGATACGTTGGCAAGAGATGGCCTTCGTTATGATTCTGCTTCCGATGGAGTTTACATGGACGAAGAGCAACGTGAAAGAGCTGTGAAGAGCAATAACCCACAACATGGTTTGACCAAGGCTGAAATTAAACAGTACATTAGCGAATACGTCGATGCCGCCAAGAAGTCCATTGAAGCAGGTGCCGATGGTGTGGAAATTCACAGTGCCAACGGTTACCTATTAAACCAATTCTTGGACCCTATTTCCAACAAGAGAACCGATGAATATGGTGGATCTATCGAGAACAGAGCTCGTTTCGTGCTGGAAGTTGTCGATGCTGTCACCGAGGCTATCGGTTGCGACAAAGTTGGTATCAGATTATCTCCATATGGTACTTTCGGTACTATGTCTGGTGGTTCTGAGCCATTGATCGTTGCTCAATTTGCCTATGTATTGGGTGAATTGGAAAAGAGAGGAAAGGCTGGGAAACGTCTATCATTCGTTCACCTTGTCGAACCTCGTGTGACAAATCCATTCTACACTGAAGGCCAAGGTGAGTACACCGAAGGCACCAATGACTTTGCATACTCTGTCTGGAAAGGTCCAATCATCAGAGCTGGTAACTTGGCTCTACACCCAGAAGTTGTTAAGAAAATGGTCGAAGACGACAGAACTCTGATAGGTTACGGTAGATTTTTTATCTCAAATCCCGATATCGTCGACCGTGTGGAAAAAGGTTTGCCATTGAACAAGTACAACAGAGATACTTTTTACGCCATGACAGCTAATGGTTACCTTGACTACCCAACTTATGATGAGGCAGTTAAGCTTGGTTACAAATAGGTACGGCATTATACAGATATATATGATATATATTGATCTTTCAAATGATGAATAGAGCTGCAACAGTCTGAATTCCAAAGAATATTTGTCTTATGGTTCGTGGTTTTGGAACTTGTTAGTGCAAACCATTTCGCCAAATGTAATATCATTAGCCTCCTTAGCTTAGTGGTAGAGCGTTGCACTTGTAATGCAAAGGTCGCTAGTTCAATTCTGGCAGGTGGCATATTTTTTTGATTTAAAATCAACCCTTCTTCCTTCTCTTAGGATCGTAAAGATTCAACATCTTGCGGGCTGTCAAGCCTCGTAATACGAATTGTCTGTCTATTATTCATCGTGCCTTTGTTTGCTTATTAGCTATAAGCTTTATTTTAGTGAAAAAAAAGATCATAATAGCCCTCCTTCGAAAACACTTCTAAAAAAAACAGTCGTTAATTGACCAGAATGTTCCTACAATTAGTGTCCTACGTTGGCGCTGTATTGGGTTTCCTCTTTCTTACACTTTCCATTGCGTCAGGATTATACTATATCAGTGAAATAGTGGAAGAACATACCGAATCTACCAGGCGATTCCTCACAAGAGCCATTTACACAATTATAGCTACTTTTGTGCTGCTGTTACTATTTGACTCATTCCCATTTAAACTATCCATCTTTTCGATCATATCAAATGTCATTTACCTGCAGAATTTAAAGACTTTCCCTTTCATTTCATTAACAAGTCCCATTTTCATTTTGAGCAGTTGCTGTGTGGTACTTAACCATTACTTCTGGTTTAAATATTTTAATGACAACGAAGTACCTCCACAATTCAAGTTCAACCCAAACTATATCCCAAAGAGACGCGCTAGTTTCTCCGAAGTAGCCTCATTCTTCGGAATATGTGTTTGGTTCATCCCATTTGCCTTGTTTGTATCATTGAGTGCTGGAGATTATGTGCTCCCCACTACAACTGCAAGTAGTTCGAAGAAGACAGATTTACCAGCCGGCGAAGAAGAACCACGTTTACGTAAGAGAGCCGTCGGGTTGGCGAGAGTTGTAATCAATTCGTTGCGTCAATACGTTTACTCGATTGCCAGGGTTTTCGGCTACGAGATTGACCCAAACCATGATACTTTAGTCATTTAAATATATAGAAAAGCATTTAAGAAGTTTTATTACAATGATCGGATCCCTCATCACGTCTAAGTGAAAAACTCCAATTATAAACACAGATCAATTAAAGTTGAAGGATCCCTGATGCCGGGAATTGATCGACGGGATGCTTGTCGTTTCTGGTCAAAGGATTATATCAGTGGAATTTCAGCTTTAATTGGTTGTATAGACAATGATATCGACCGGCTCGAGAAGGAAGCTCATTTCTACAAATGGTTCATCGACGACTGGTCCAAAAATTTGTTACAAAGTTTAGGTAAGGCAGCTCAAGATACTGAATTGTTTGAGCATGAAGCATTGTGTGATCTGCTAATAGATCTGAAGAGGTCGTTGAATGTCGAAGAATTAGAAGGTCAATGCCTGGGACCCTTACAGGCAACTATCAAAAGAGAGAAAGAAGTGCGCCAAGAAATGGAACAGCAATTGAAATCGTTTCATACCAACTACTCGAAGGATCTGAAAGCCTTAAAAGACTCATTTAAATTGTACAATCGCAAAGCATCTGCATCACCATTTGTTGAATCCAAACTGTCGGAACCAACCCAAACAGGCATTGTTTTAGATGATCATTTGTCTTTTACCAACAGTAATGAACTACAATCATTCTTGGAAAGGGTTAAGCAACCAATGCCAGTACAAAAGAAGGGCTTTATGAACTATTTAGGTGTAGAAGGCAAAAATTCATTTCAAGGCAAGGTGATGCTGGATGCAATCAAGAGAAACACCGAAAAGCTGGACACTTCACCGTACAATCTAGACAGACTAGGCCAGAAGATGTTAGATCTGAAATTGATAGAAGAGGACAGTATGGCCATTGGCGGCAAACACCTCTTCACGCAGGACGGATACTTTCAGTGGCCCCAGCCATCGAAAGATCCTACAGCTAATAATTCTTTGACAAGTTGGTTCAAAGGGCTTCCAATCGGTAGTGTCAATGATATTGGGATCGATGAATTGAAGGAGAGATATTTCGCAAAATGCTGTAAACTAGAGTACTCGAGATTCGAGTTAGAGAAGGCAATTTACCAAGTTTACAAAAGCTATTTCCAAAACTCAGCACAGGAAATTGACAGACACCTAGTAAATAACAGAAGGACATTCAACAAGCTGTTCAAGCGTGATAAGAGTCCGGAGGACATCATCGAGAATCCCATCCCGGTCGTACGTTATTTCACTAGAGACAGCAGTACACACATCATCAAATGGGAATTCGAGCAAGATCGACTAGTTCGTCGCGAGATGATGTTTGGCTGTCCTGCCATTGACGAAGATACGATCGCTGCGATACACCTGATCTTGAACCATGTAAGAGACTTCAATGACGAGAAGGATCTGGAAGCGAAGATCGCCAAAAGCTGGACCAGCGGGAGCGTCGTGGACATGAATCGAGCTATCAGTCTCAAGATGGATCTGATTAAGATTTTTAAAGATGTGAATAACGCAACAAACACCAAAGCCGTGGAAACAATTATCCGTAGCAACCACTATACCGCAGTTGACGACTGGATAGGTTTGATCAAGTTATGGCTGCTCGAAATCCCAGACAGCCTGGTACCACCCATTTGCTGTGATCTCATTACGAAAAACCACGACTGGACCGACAAAGTACCACTGAATAACTTACGAGTACTCATTGAAATCTGCAGTCATTTACAATCGATCAAGATGCCCATAACGCAACCTGAAAACCCCATATACCACTACTTTATCCGTCCAGCAGACTGTCTACGAAACTTCACCAAGGACTACAATACATTCGAGCCCTGGGCTCTTTCACTGCCCACAACAATCGAATCCCTCCAGCTAGCCTACCATAACAGAAGACAAGAAGAACAACTCCAGATATCTCAACCGGCACCAAAAACAACCCCAAGTATTCTGATCCGGTCTATCGAAGAACCAACTACACCACCGCGCCTTGACGAAACTTTCATCCCAAGACCTTTCAGAACCGTATCAGCGGCAAGCTCAACGCCAGGCTCACCGGTTCCAAGCCGTGCCAGCAAGCGTATTAGTGGCCTCGTCATCGAACTACCAGGCTCACCAACCACTACTACTGAATCGTAATACCCTCGAGTTTTTCCGACAGGCACGCAGTTTTCCCGCAGTTTTTCCGCAGTTTTTCCAGATCTTCCACAGCTTCCTCTAAGTGAAAAATTTAGTGGAAGCCACAATTTACATACAATCTAGGCCCTCCTACTTTCCAATAGTCGAGCATTGGAAAATTGAAAAAGATGTGTAATACGGATTGATTCGAGAAAGCACTTCCATTGGACGTTCTCGACGTTGGATACGGGGTGTGATCGTTGTTGGTTTTATTGTTTATCCCCTCCCTCCTTTGCTGGGCTGGTTAGTAACGCCGGTTAGTATTGGTGAGAGAGGAGTTTAGCTAATGACAATCCTTAACGATTCTCGTGCAGATACCCTACTGCAATTGTAAAAAACGATACTTTCACCTGTTTATATAAACCAAAGGTGAATAGTGAGTATTTTACGGTTTTTCCGTTTTTTGAAGATTGCGCAGTACAACAAGAAAGATAGATTCAATTACAACGATGGCTGCAGTGTATGTTATAGAAGTCGAAAGAGGTCAATGGCAGGTGAACGATTTACTAACGATTGGAAATTTATAGTGCTGATTTCGGTTTGATTGGTTTGGCCGTTATGGGTCAGAACTTGATCCTAAACGTTGCTGACCACGGGTTTACTGTGGTTGCTTACAACAGAACCACTTCAAAGGTGGACCACTTCTTGGAAAATGAAGCCAAGGGTAAGTCTATTGTTGGTGCACACTCTTTGGAAGAATTGGTTTCCAAATTGAAGAAACCTAGAAAGATCATGTTGTTGGTCAAGGCCGGTAAGCCAGTCGACTATTTGATCAACGATTTGGTTCCTCTATTGGACAAGGGTGATATCATCATTGATGGTGGTAACTCTCACTTCCCAGACTCTAACAGACGTTTCGAAGAGTTGGAGAAGAAGGGTATTTTGTTCGTTGGTTCCGGTGTGTCTGGTGGTGAAGATGGTGCTCGTTACGGTCCATCTTTGATGCCAGGTGGTGCCGAAGAAGCTTGGCCACACATCAAGCCAATCTTCCAAGCTATCTCTGCTAAATCCGACGGTGAAGCTTGTTGTGACTGGGTTGGCCCAGCTGGTGCCGGTCACTACGTCAAGATGGTCCACAACGGTATCGAGTACGGTGACATGCAATTGATTTGTGAAGTTTACGACATCTTGAAGCGTGTTGGTGGTTTCGAAGACAAAGAGATCAGTGAAGTCTTTGCCAAGTGGAACACTGGTGTGCTAGACTCTTTCCTAATTGAGATTACCAGAGATATCTTGAAGAAGAACGACACTGACGGTGTTCCAATCGTTGAAAAGATCTTGGATACCGCTGGTCAAAAGGGTACCGGTAAGTGGACCGCTATCAACGCTCTAGACTTGGGTCAACCTGTCACTTTGATCGGTGAAGCTGTCTTCAGTCGTTGTTTGTCTGCTTTGAAGGCTGAAAGAGGTAGAGCCTCCAAGGTCTTGCCTGGTCCAGAGATCCCAAAGAATGCCATCACCGACAAGAAGCAGTTTGTCGATGATTTGGAACAAGCCCTATACGCTGCTAAAATTATCTCTTACGCTCAAGGTTTCATGTTGATCCGTGAAGCTGGTAAGACTTACGGCTGGAAATTGAACAACCCAGCTATCGCTCTAATGTGGAGAGGTGGTTGTATCATCAGATCCGCCTTCTTGGGTGAAATCACCAAGGCTTACAGACAAAACCCAGAATTGGAAAACCTCTTGTTCCACAGTTTCTTCTCTGACGCTGTCTCTAAGGCTCAATCTGGCTGGAGAAAGACCGCTGCCTTGGCTACTCAATACGGTATCCCAACCCCAGCTATCTCCACTGCTTTGGCTTTCTACGATGGTTACAGATGTGAAAGACTTCCAGCTAACTTGTTGCAAGCTCAAAGAGATTACTTCGGTGCTCATTGTTTCAAGGTCTTGCCAGAATTTGCTTCTGCAACTTTCCCAGAAGGTAAGGACATTCACGTCAACTGGACTGGTCACGGTGGTAACATCTCTGCAAGCAGTTACGATGCTTAAGTAATGATCTTAAGATCTTCTTATCATGATTATTCTATCAATAAAGTCTTATTACACTATATACAGATATAACCTGCTGTGGGCTTCAATTTCATGAATCTCGTCAATGGTTTTTCATTTCCGTAAAACTATTATAACATGGAAGCGACACAAATTCAACATAGAATTTAAAATATTTTGACAACAGGAAAAGGAAACCGTATTTTGATCTAAAGAAGTGGCAATAATATCATTCAGATTTTGGGGTATACGAATTGATTTAGTCTGATTACTTGCGGTTCTTGGATTGAATATGGAAAATTGGAACCACATTCAAGGTCAAAGACAAATTATTGAACCTCCACCAGAATTACCAATTTATAAAGTACCCTCAAAATCACCTCACAAAGAGGTTGCTGGTAAGAGATTTGTCAACAAGGTTAAAGGGTGGTTTTCCGGCGGCCGCCGAAATGATGATTGGTACTCGTTTCCTGAATATTTAGCTCATGGAAGATTGCAAAAGGGGGAATCTGCTCATGAAGATAGTTATTCAAGACATGAACTGCACGAAATAGGCGAGAGTGAGGAAGATGATCCTCATGGTAATTCTCAAAGGTTAGTAGTCCAGGAAAGTGCAAAAACATTTTTAACAGGCAATAATATCTATGCAAATCACATACCACAATTTCCGGCAAAAGGGCGTCTAGAGAACCATTATTTGGCAAGAAAGAAATCATTGCCAGATATGAATATTGTCTCTAATCCATCATCCTCGCTAGAGTTCAAGAAAAGGCCAATGTCTTTGGTGGTAAATGAACCACAAAAAATGAGTGTCCTCACAACTTCATATCTTCAGTCCAGGAATGTTACGCTTCACAAGATCTCCAGGAGATTAAATTCAATTGGTAACAAGAAGCTGGAATGTGCCAAACTTACCAAGAAACTTCTCAAAGATTTAACAATTTGGGGTGAAAAGACAACTTCTGATAATATTGATGTCACTGAATTAGTAGAGGAGTTATATGAATTATTCCAAAAAAGATATGTTGTTGGAACAAAAATATCTGAAAGGCTCAAAGTTTTGACCAACGAGCTCGAGTTCATTGGTAAAAGAGAAAATGAAATGGCAGAAGAGAAGAGACATCTATTAGCGGCTTTGAAAAAATACGATTATTGCAAAGAAAGAAGGGGAGAGAATGATGAGGAGAGTAATTTGTTCAAAGAAAGAGTAATGGCTCATGAAAAATCATATGAGACATATCAATTAAATTATCAATATGCTGTCTCAGTAAGCGCGAGGCAGCTATTCAAGGAAGTCGCGATTGAATACTACGAAAGGACTTCAGATTTGAAAGAAAATAGTGGAGCTTTTCTGCTAAATGCATTGAAGACTTTAGAAAATACTCACAATAATGAAGTATTTCTCAAGGACCTTGATAAATTGAGGATGTTGAGGGCCGAGAGAAATTGGACTAGGTTGAAGCCTGAACAGAGAAATAACCCACAAAATTGGGTAGATCTGGTTAGCGGTAAGCACGATAATGATGACACTTTGATGAAAAAGGTCTACGAGGGTTTGCCAATTGCTTACACTCCAATGCCAGAAGTTTCGCCAGCAAAGACACCGCATTTGGATTTGCGAACCGGATTAGAAGAGAGTTTCTCAGGTATTAAAAGTGATCGTTTCAATCCCATTACAAGTAACGAGTTTTTCCTCGATAGATCACCTTCAAAGAATGAAGACGACCAGGACGAATCGAATTACGAGACCGTGAGACCAGATAGGATTGAAGAAAAGGTGGAAGAGGACACGATCCCAAGAAGCCTTAACCCTAATGTCTTAAAAGATGATCGAAATAAAATTCCGAGTCTAAGGACACATTTGAAGGACAATACGCTTCAAAAGAAGATAGAAGTCAAGGATAAGAGTCCTAAAGGACTCACTGAAATTGAGAAGTCCAAACATGGTTTTCTTGTAAATTTTGGTGAAATGTCAAGACAGTTTAAGGACGCCGAGCAATACTTACAGGAAAACAAATGGACTGAACCGTCCGCATAGAGGTTCTACCGTGATATACTTTTAGCCTTTAATATCATTAATTTCATGATTTATCACATAATATTATTTACAAGTGATATATTAGCGCCCCCTACGAACTGAAAAGTCTCTTGGAGATTTCATAACTCGATATCATTATAGCACAACTTGGGGCAATCTTGGCTACCCTTACGAAGAGCCCCGTATACAGCGAACCCAGTCCCTCCTGTCGCCTTATTGTGTCAAGAAATCTGAACATGTTCCTGTCCCTCCTAGTGGGTTGTTTGGTAAGCGTCGATTGCGGCGTCTTTCCAACATATGAGATCTGCCATCTTGTCTTTCCCACATCAAATGGATGTGTACAAATTGCAGCAATCGCACCACTTATACTTCCACCGATGAAGCTGTTGAAAAAATGATTCCAATTGGACTGCTGATTTGACGATAACGATGACGATCTGAATTGAAAATAGAGATGTTTCTTACAAAATTCGTAGGAACCCCAGTAAATTGCACTAAATGGGACATCTCGCCAGAGTGTAATCTCCAAACCTCTGAAAAGTACTCTATAACCACCAGTGGCCATTTCATTCCTGGTTTCCTGTAGCAAATCTTTCATTATGACCCATGTAGATGTAGATTTTGAGGATCTCGGTATACTTTGCAACCTTGTCTTTAAGAGCTCCAAAGGAGCCACCGTAGTAGCTGCAAAAACTCTTGCAAATGCACCACAGACTAATGGATTGAATGCTGGATAGTACTTGCCAATCGGTGAGACATCTCGCAAGTACTCGTACCCGTGAAATATACAACATTTGCCGGTATTGCCATCAACAGTGTTACAGAGACTCCCCCTCCATAGTGTTAAAATGCCCTCATTTTGTGCAATTTTACTGAAGGCTTCCAATGTACCATTAAATCTCACCGATGAGCTCTTGCAATTAAGCTCTTTGAAACATGGATCCTGCCAAAATACAGTTTCGCTCTTGGGAATCGCAGCTACACTAACTTTCCCCTTCGGCAGCTCTACATTACAGGAACAATCTGGAAGCATTTCCTGTTGTTGTAAACGAATCCTTACCACATCCATCGGAGTTAAAATGAGCGAAGTGAATAACGATCCCACTCCAGCACTGATCATTCGCTCCCGGATAGTCAAGTTTTCAGACGAACCACTTCCCATGACCCACAGACACCCGTTCCCAAACTTAAAACTCTTTAAATCCCTTTTTTAAGCTACCTTATCCGACTCTATCCAGTCTTTAGTGGTCTTGAACCTTCGCACTTCTTTAATCTACACCCACAATCATTCCATACGCCCTTCGTCTAAGTGTCAGTATATCAAATTGTGACGCCAAGATAAGATATTGATTTAAATAGCTAAATAAAGTCTGTTAGAGTCGGATTATCCAGCAGTGGGTCGTTTCGAGAGTTTCTGGATTCGTATTCCGATTTATACAATTTTCGGACGAGCGATTCGAATTTTTTTCCTTGTAGAAATAATAATTCATCGTGAGTGATGAAAGAGATGTTGTTCATTTTGGAAGAATCGTCAAATTCGTTCTCTTCCCAGTTCATGGAGTAGTTACTGTCGTAGCAGTTTGATTCCCACGTTCCGCCTTCGATCTCGAAAATTGGTATGTTTTCGATCCAGTTATTCACCTTTTCCTTGTGCGGCATGTTGCTTGCTGTCCTGGGGTTGAAAAAAGCTGGAAAACTCTGACCATGGTACGTTGTTGACTGATTGTTTTTCTCCTTGGGAAGAGCTTGTACTGGGGAACCATTGACTTTGCTTTGCAGAAAATATGGGGAGTATCGTGACGGTAGATAAGGTACGCTAACGTTGTAATTCGGGTATAAAGAGCTCATCATGGGTCCACTGGAATAAGTCATCAACGTGTATTGTTGGAGCATGCTTTCGTTAGGTTGGCAGTAATTTTTTACCCGCTCCGATGATGATTGTGGAGTGCCTTTTAGCTTTGAGTAAAAGTCTGCGGTGTTGGAAGCCGATTGTGTCGCTGACATGTTGACTGGCGCTGCCGTGGTAGGTTTATCCATATGAAATGAGTCTCTTATTGGCGAGCTCTCGAGTCTGCGATTCCTTCTGCTCTTCAAAATATCTCTCTCCCTGGGCTCGGCACCATTTAGGAAACTGTTGGGACAACTCTCCGCATTCATCTTCAAGGGCATCGAAGGAGTAAGTTTTGAGCTTGCAGCTACACGTCGATGGGGCATGATTGAGAAAAAAATTGACCCTCGAATACAATATCAACGTCCTAACTGTTAGTTTTGTATCTTGAATTAATTTTGATTTTTTACTTTAATTGTGACACTTTTTGTATATCACAAAAGTAGTCGCGCGTAGTAACAAAAAAATCCAAGACACTAGATAAAGCTTGGCTAACCGATTATTTCATCTTTCGTTTCTTCAATTTATTAGATGCCGTAGTGAGCCTCTTACCAAAATTGAGCTTCTTCTCTTGAATATACTCTGAGGGAAAGAATTCATTTAAAGTCATTTGTCTCGCTTGCTTCTTACGGTTGTTGATGTCTCTAATCAAGGGCACCAAAATTTCGTCAGATTTCTCCTGTGTCCAACCTACTCGTGCTCTCATAAATTGACGTAACATATCCAGGTCGGGGGCACCCCAAATAAAAGTAGATTTATCGTGATCTACTTCAGGGCTTAGGTAAGAATCGCGGACGAGTTCACTGGGGAAATCAGAACTCAGAACAACTTCATTTTTCACCAATCTTTTTCTTAGATCCCTTTCGTACTTATTTTCTGCTTGTTGTTTTTTCGTGTCGAACTGGCCTTCATTGTACCAATCTCTGAATTTTATCAAATTTCCGAACTCTGCCAAAACTTCCATACTGGATACCGGTCCCATACCTTTAATCCCATTTGTATAGTCGCTCCCCAAAAGTTGAGCCAGTTCGATCATAGTATCGCGATCTAATCCGAGGTTTTGCTTGATGCTCTGGTAGTCATAGAATTCCACATAGTTCTTCTCATGGAACATATTCTTGTAAACTCTGCTGCCTCCAAACAAGAAGACATCACTATCGTCAGTGATAATGCCGTCCACTAGTTTGAGACCTAGCAGTTCAGCGCACTGAGCTTCAGCCTCCATAGGTGCTGTGATAAACGGTATCCCGAACCGAGATAGCAGATCTTGGACTTCAACGATCATATCGGTGGTTACTTCATCGGAATCCCTCTTGTCTTTCATCTGCTGTTCGAAAAGTTCATCTTCCACAAACGCATTGTCCACAATCCTATTATTGAGGGCATTCTTAAATGTAGCGAAATCCAGTTGTTCTTTCCTCATGTTTTCCGCTATATCTTCTTCTTCTCCTTCTGAAAAATCGTAATCATACGCCAATGCCTCTCTTTCTTTTCTGTGACCGCCCCCATTCTCTTCCAAAGATCCAGTGTCCATCTCGTTCATTTGATCTTCCTTTTCCGAAGCAACCTCAATAACTTCCTCGATGTCGTCTTCATCTTTTCCGTCTTTTTGCAGCAATTCTTGGGCATCCAAGCCTGATAATAATTGGTAATTTTCGGTAGATTTGGGTGTATTTAATACTTCTTGGTCCTTAACAAAGTTTGAGCTCGAGAAGGGGTTTTGCTGTACGTCAGAGCTTGAAAACCAGGCTGGTGTCTCCTGCACAGGCTTTTCGTTCTGCTTCTCGTTGACGTCGTCTTCAACAACATCCTTCGACTTTGACAAGGAGCTGTCTTGGAAAAGAAAGGAATCCTTACCACCAAACGAGAATTCAGGTATTTTGCTTACAATGTGCTGTAAGTTTTGTTCGCTTTCTGTAAGCGGTACGGCTTTCGATTCGCCAGCAACCGGTTTCTTCTGCTGAACAGTCAATGGAACCATCTCATCTTGACTAATCGGAGCTGCTTGTTGAAAACTCACAACCGGTGACAAGTTTTTGGTCACATTATTATTTATCATGTCGTTCTCATTATCTTGAAAAGCTGTGTCCATAATCTCTTCCAAGTTTTTAGGCTCCACATTGTTTGATTTCTCTTTCAAAGTATCCTCTACTCTTTGTTTTCTCATGATGTTCTTTGACTTTTGCGTTGCTTCTACGAGTTCTATCTCTTCGAGTTGTTTCTTATAATCATCATCATCATCATAATCATCGTCTTCTAATTCATCTCTTCTTCCATCTTCGTTATCCTCCATATGCCGAATTATCTGAGCAAATGGCCTTTTCATTGGAGATACTTGATCATGTCGTCTATCCAGAAATGAGCGGCTTCCCACAGAATTAACCTGCTGTCCCAGTTTTGGTAATTTTGCTGCGTTGATAGAATAGTCCTCTCGTTTTTGAATCGTTTGCGGTTTTACATCAACATCCTCCCATTCGAGATTTTCATCGTCTTCATCGTCGTTGTCTTCTATCAAATCATTATTTCTACTTTCGAGAGCCTTCAAATGCTCAGCTTGTCTCCCTTTTCTATTCTGAATGTAATTCATAGCGTCAATATCTTTGTCATCCAAAAGAATCGCTTTTTGAGACTCTGAACCATCCATATCACCGAGTCCTAAAGTCCATCCGTTCTCAGTCTTTGTTAACTTATATTCTTTGTTCATTCGACCTGACACACGTTTAATCACCTCGTCGTCCAATTTCGATGCACCGCCATCATGTACACCTGTTGCTCCCATTAGCTTCTGTGTAAAGAAATTTCTCCTTTTCACCATGTCAATCTGGAACCTGGAAAAGTCCATACTATCAGGGAACAATTGCTCTAATTGGTCCCTCGTGTACCCCATTCTTAGTCTTGATTTGAGTCTTAAAGTGGATAGAATAAGGTATTGGGTTGATTTCGGCAGCTCTTCAAACTCTGCTGAGGCTGGGTTGATAGAGTCCAGATCAATATTCTCAAGCTCATCATCCACCTTATTTACCATTTGTTCGAAAGTCTTTGCAGAAACCACCCTTTGATCATCCCTGTCATATTTGAAGCCCGGTATTACTGGCAAATGCCACTCATCCTGAGGTTTAAAGAGTTCAGAACTATCTTCCTTATTCTCGTCATCATTAGAGACATTATTGGCCGCACCTGAACCCTCCTTTTTTTGAAGTTGAATCGCTAGCAATTTTCTGGCCGTAATACTAGCATTATCTCTTTTTCCTTGTCTTCTCTCCTTTCTCTGTTGAATAGTGCTTCTCTTTAACGCCGGTACTCCCCCATCAAACACAAATACCGGTTTGATTCCAAAGTATAGTAGTTTACAAATACGCCTGAAAAAACCCACTATATGAGAGTTCTTTAATGCATTACCTTCTTGATCTCTAACTGCCTTTAAAAACTGATAAATCCAAATCGAAGCATCGACTGCCATTCGCCGGTCCTGCAGCGATTCTAATCGTACCGGCTTCGCAGTTGGACCAACTATATCCCAAAAAGAATGAACACCCATCTTTCCAAGTAGTAATCAGGGTGAAAGTCGCTTCATCAACAGTTATAGAGGTACCTAAGTTTTAGCTCATCTTATATCTGCCCTTTATGAATTTCATCATTACGTATAAAAAAAAATAAACATGTTCTAACTGAGGTTCGAACTCAGGACCTTTGCCGTGTGAAGGCAACGTGATAGCCACTACACTATTAGAACTGGATTTTTGATTGAATTTTTATTTTTACGCCGGAGCTCATTGTATATAGCGCACATGCAGGCTTTCACTGAAATGTAAGATACATCAGTCATATCGACTTACTATGATATCGTCTAGCTACGGTTCACCAGAAAACCTATTAGGAGGCATTCAGCTCTATAGCCATCGAGGATCATAAGATAATATTGTCAGTTGCGATATGAACAATGATATTATAAATAATTTCATGAAAGGACTATACCGTTGATTTATAGGCAGAAATCATCCCCATTTTTTTCAGATCTTACGACTAGAATGGGTAGGTTAGGAATTTGAAGTAGAAATTCTTTGGCGTACAGAAAGAGGTTTTCCATTTGCACGAATTCGTGAAAATAACTTGTGAGAAATTGTAGGCATGGTAAAAGGGTCTTGTCACAATTGGAAAGTACTACAATGGTTCAGCATCAGTATTGGTCTCATTGTGAATTTATTTGGACTTTAACTCGTCCAGGTCATGTGATGCGCGTCACAAAATAAAATGAGTAAATATTGAAAGAATATACATGAAAATAATAAAAATTCTTCATCACCAATTGCACTCCCTAAAGGCAGAAACCATCTATGTAGCAGCCAGTGATTTATGTTTCATCCTATCAATATCTGAAACTAGGCTCAAGGTATGAAATTAACAGACTTACGATTCTGATTTTGAGTATCTAAAATTCTTGCGATTTCTTCACTAAATTTTATTAATTCAATTAATTCTCTAGTACTTCTCACGCTACTGTACAGGACATTTACGAATGCCAACTTTCTGGCTTAAGTCTCGTAGACAACTGATAATCTATTTTCAACAGCCAAAAAAAAAAAATTACAATTTTACAGTGATATTTATTTGATTAATTGTTGTCTCATGAACGATAAAAACTATCTTATAATCCCAAGCTACAAATTAAGCTATTGAAATAAGTATATTTGTTCCAGTTGTGACAATAAAAATTTCGCCGAACTGATTTTCCGCTCCTTGGAAATCGCGTCAACGGTTTAAATACACTGGCAGAGTCAGCGCTGTCTTTATTATTCCAGATTCCTCTTCCTGTTTTTGTCGTGCAGTTGTCATCGGCTGTCACCACGCTTCGTTCCCAACAATCCGAATTTGTTCGGACAATGGCACAGTAATTGCAGCCAGCCGGTTCTTATAAAAGGAGAGGCTATTTGCTCTTCAAATGGTTGAAATGAATAGACATTGGATTTTGGATCCTTGCTTGATTCCTACTTTTTGATATTTAAATTTCGATTTTTTTATTTTTTTTTATTTTTCACTCGAATAATTGAATAATATTATTCGAGATTCGCTTTGAATAAATCTAAAATGAATGAATGTTCAGACTCACCAATGGAGTTTGTTGATAGGGTCATCTTTGATGACTCTGTTCAGAATGAGCCTACGAGAAGAGGTGCAGACTCACTGAAGGAGAAGAATGGTGGATATGATTATGACCAGGAAATTACTGCAACAGCCACTACAACTGACGACGATGGATTGCCATCACCATCTCATCCGATGGAACAGAAAATCCTGAGAAAGATGGATCTTTTTCTAATTCCACTAATGGCAATACTTTATTTTTTGTCAAATTTGGATAAATCGAATATTGGTAATGCAGCGGTCGCTGGTCTCACTGAGGATCTTAACCTAGTTGGCAAACAATATAATACCTGCGTTACCGTTTTTTTTGCCACTTATGTTTTGTTTGATCCAATAGGTACCAATCTTTTGAAAATTATGGGCCCTCCTACTTTGATGAGCGGTTGTTTGTTTGTCTTTGGTGTTATTTCCCTATGCACTGCTTGGGTAAAAAATTATGGTCATCTTATTGCTGTAAGGTTACTGCTAGGAGCTTTCGAGGGTATGATTTACCCTTCTATTAACATGTATCTGTCGGTTTGTTACAGAAGAGAGCAGTATGCCAAGAGGTTTGCTTATGTTTTCTCAGCCGCATGTCTCTCGTCATCATTTGGTGGTTTGATCGGCTACGCCTGTTCGAAGATCAGTGGCTCTTTGAGAGCTTGGCAGTACATTTACATTGTTGAAGGTGCCATTTCCATTGGATTCGTACCATTTTATTTTTTTGGTTTGAGTAAGAACTTAGAGGATTCATGGTACTTTACAGCCGAAGAGAAAGAATATATCATTCAGAGATACAAGACTATGAATACCTCAGATCCTAATGAAAAATTTGAATGGTTCCAAGCTTGGTTAGCTATCAAAGATATCAAAACATGGGCTAGTGCTATTGCCCTTTTCGGTATCGATTTAACCACTTTTGGGCTGACTGTTTTCTTGCCTATCATCATTGAGAGTATGGGTTTCACTAGTGTCAAAGTTAATCTGATGACCGTCCCAGTTTATTTTTTAACTGCCATTGTTTTCTTTGTATGTGCCAAATGGTCAGACCATTTGAGACTTAGAAGTCCTTTCATCATCGGTGCCTGTTTAACGACTTGTATTGGCCTATCGATTGTTCTTGGTTCGCAGGTGCATGGTGTGAGATATTTTGGTGTTTACATCCTTTGTATGGGAATCTATGTGAATGCAGCCGTGAATTGTTTGTGGTTGAGTGGTAATATCGGGAACTACTTTAAGAGAGCAACTGCCGTGGGTATAAACTTATTCCTTGGTTCAGGTTCCGGTTTAGTCTCTGGTCAAATTTTCTTAGCTTCCGACAAACCAAGATATATTAGAGGATTATCAATTTGCTTGGCTTTCCAAGTTCTATCAATAGTCTTCACGGTCATTCAATTCTTACTTTACAGGAGAGAAAACAAGAAGAAAGAGGCAATAATTGATCGTTGTCATGAATTAAACGAACCAATACCTTTTGACCCAAGATTAGGTGATGAGAACCCACAATTTAGATACATGTATTAGTATGATAGAGTATTTTTGATAGATTTGTTTGAATGAGTATTTGACATGAATACAACGTAGTACAATGGGGCATTAGTATTATTAGTACAGTGCACTCTATACATTAATAGTATAAATCAGATCTTCTATCTTCACACTTGTAAATGTTGATACTTGAGTCATGAGAATTTGTAGCAGCAAGCATCATTCGATGGGGGTGAAAGACCATCGCAGATAAGAAGCTGCTAGATGGTACTGTTGAACGTATACCAGTGGCAGCCAGCGTCCCCGCAACGCCCCCAGTATTATGATAGTTTTTGAAGCTGTTCAACAGATCACCAGAAGTAGTCCAAATCTTGATTTGCTTTGTACCTGTGGCTACGATGGGGGCGTGCTCATGAACTTGAGTAGTTGTCATCGTTGTCATTCTTTTTTGAGCACCTTGTTGCTGCATGTTCTCGTCTCTGAAGGATTCGACTGGATCTTGATACCTGATGTCCCATAACTCCACGAGCCCATTTGTAGCACCACTCACAAGCTCTCTATAGCCACCTCTCTGCATATGCACGTTGTTGATACAAGTCCGCTGTCTACCACTCCCTGACCTCCAGAGACGAAGCATGGAATCTCTGGGGTCCATACGACGGTCGTAAACCCTTATAGAACCTTCTGCGAAACCCGCGACAAAGACGTTCCCAGCCAATTGATCAGAAGTGATCGATGTTACGAGGGATGATGTTTTGGCAGGAATGTCAACTTCAATTGTCTCTGTATGAGCATCCCATATCCTAATTATTTTCACGTCACCAGTGGCAAGTAAGGAACCTCTTATTTGCTGCCATTCCGTTAGCAGACCACTAGATTTGGGTGTCAGCAGCATATCCGTCAACCCCCTCCAAGACGTTATCATCTCAAGATCTTCCGAAGCATTAATGTTTTTGTACACCTTGACAATGCCCTCAGATGAGGCCGCCAGTAATAGTGCAGCATCATCCTCGTTCAGAAACTTCAGATCTGTGACCTTAGTGCCGAAAGGATTTCCATTCGAGAATTTTGCCAAGGTTTCCTTTTCTTCCCAGTCAAAGACCGTAATAATATCTCTCTCGTCAGCAGATACTAGGTAATTCTCGAACTGCGAAAATGATATAACTTTTGGATGTGTTTTATTGTCAAGTGTAGCCCATCGATTAGACCAGTCACCATACAAAGACAAACTCTTTTGTGCCTGAGTTTCCTGGATCACCATTTCGTTGCGATTCCTACGCCACAGCCTGGAGCTATATTCAACGCTACCAAACTCATCTGCCTCCTGCTTTCTCATCTGCGGCTCTTGAAAGTATTCACGAGAGTAATCTAGAAAGGTGCTCTCCAGAGGCAATTTAAGAGTAGACTTGTTTCTGCCAGCACAAACTGTTTTCGCAAGTGGGGCAGCGCCATGTGGCTGGCTCAAGAGTGAGATGCCTGAGCTCTTTGTCTTACGGCTATTCCTCAAATGAGCTGTTTCACGCTCCTCCGTTGCCAAATCTTTGAATCCAAGAGCACGAAAGATTCTCCCTAAGTTACCTTTCGAATGAGAAATATTTTGCTCTTGTTTTTGTGTTTCCTTCTGCCTTGAATGTTCAATGGAAAATGGACCTGTGGGTTTTAAAACTTGCACCTGAGCTGCGCTGAAGCCCGTCTTCCCATTGTGCGCATTGTTACCACTTTTTGTTAGGTATTGCTCCATCTTCGAAAAAGCTTCACTTAGTTCCTTATGTACACTCAATTCACTTAAGATGTATTCGACAACATGTCCCGCAAGCAGCCTATTTTCACTAAAAGGATCTTCTGCCAAAATAAGTAACGCCTCCCAGACCGTGGTAAAAACGGACCCATGGCTGATAGAATGCTTATCTGTGTAACTCTGCGCTTCCGCATCTGTTCCTTCCATTTGAATCATCTCCTCAGTAAGCTCATTGAAGGCTACAACAACAAAGAAATTAATGTAGCGATACACTACTTGCGAGAAAAATATTATAACTTCCTTCCTCACAAGCGGCGAACCATCGTTAATGAGAGCCAACACTGACACAAGGTTGGAAATTTCTTGCCTCTTCAATTTCCTTGACTCGATGTTCTGTATCTGCATCTGCATTACCTGACAATGTTGAAGTTGTTGCTCGACTTTGAGTTGCTGATGTTCAATCTGCTGGGTCTGCTGTTGATGAGCAGAGCTCTGAAGCTGCTGAAATTGTGTATGCAGTTGTTGATAATGCTGCTCCAAATCTTGCTGCAGTTTGAGAATATTATCTCCATCGTCAATGTCAGATATAAAATGCTTCAGAGCCAACAAAACCGCTGTTCTAACCTCTGGGACTGGATCTTTCAAAGATCTTACCAAAGTGTCTATAATTCCAGCGGTCATGCAGATGTAACGATTTAATGGGTTCTGCTGGCACAATTGTCCTATGAGAATTATGCACCACTGCCTGAGAAGTGGAATGTCTGAATTATCGATGTAGAAACATAGCTTGTTGACCAGCTCCAAACTAAAGCAGTTCTTTTGCCCTAGAGGGAAGTCCCGCACAAATGATGACAACACGAAGACAGACATTGCCTTTTGTTCGTCCGTAGTATCACTAGAAGGATAATGCAATGCTGGACTTGAAGCCCTAAAGCCATTCGCCATTTGCTGCTGATAGTGTTGGCCTCTAGGTGCATGAATGCTTGGCGAAGCAGTCATGGTTAGTGGAGAACCGGCACTCAAAGAACCACCAGTTGTTGGTGACATGTTTAAGCCCCAATCAGGTACCAAAACGGACACGAAGTACATGTAGCCCTTTTCCTTCATTAGTTCTGCCTGCGTATTTTTATAGTCGATGGACATAATTCTTGCCCAGATAAAGACTAATATTGGTTTCAATTCTGGAGCAGGACTTTGTAATAGTTTGAGAACATAGGGGAAAATACCAATGGATAATGAAAGATATACTGCCCACGGGCCCAGATCGAGAAACCTCGACAGTAGAACTAGGGCACGTATACGATGAACTTGGGAAAGTAGCACCTGTAGAACTATTGGCAATTGCTCCGGTGGATGTCTTGTGTTGGAGGCGTACTTAAGCCATAGCTCAAAGGCGGTGAGATTCTGCTCGAAGAATCCCGTAAACTGTTGTTGTTGAGGTTGCTGTTGCTGCTGCTGCGCAGCTTGCGCCACGTTACCTGAAGATTTTTTGGACGCCGCTAAAGCTGCGGGATGATTAGCCAAAGACATGGTGCTTAAGTTCGCTACTGCAAATCTGGACTTTTCTTGAATACTCCCAGATTTCATCTCTTGTGGTTGCTGCTGCTGCTGCGATTGCTGGGTTTGTAAAGACTCCTGCTGTTGCAAGATCATCTTAGTCTCCAAATCAGCGGAAGGAGGGGCATTTTTCAAATCGTTCACTAGCTTATTGAGCACTTCATCTAGCGCCAAGTCCCAAGACTTCCACATTGGATGATCTGCAATACTGTCAGGCAATTCAGGATCTGATACTGGATGACAATTGTACCAGGGCATAAGCCTCTTGGCCAGTAAAAAGTTACGAAACAGAGCAGCAACCATCAAATCATGTCTAAAGAGTTTCTTGAAAAGAGGTCTAGGCAACGAAGTCCATGCAATGGTATCTGTAATTGCAGTAAAGATCCAATTAAGTTCGCCAAGAGGCGTTCTCCTGTCTGAAAGAACACCGGGTATATTAACGCTAGGTACATTCGCTTTGAAAGAATTCTGTGATTCGTTCGTGTTGTCACCAGATGGGCTCTTGAAGAAAATGCTGTATTTAGAGTCTTTCAGAGGCGATTGCATTAAGAAAACTCTCACACTGATTTCGATGGGACACGTTAGACAGCATGTGAACAAATCAGCCGGCAGCTCAGGACTCGTAAGTAACAATTCGTTTGCTCTACAAGATGCCAACTGGAAGCACTCTGCATATGCCGATGCTCGAGAGGGCGCTGCTGCATTTGGTATTCCCTCTTCCTCATCTCGTATTCTCTTCTGAACAAACTTTTGGAAATTTGTGACAATGTTGCCTGCGCTGTTACAATCGTAGACATATATGCACGGTGCACCTAACCAAGTTTGTAAATCATACAGCGACACTGGAATGTACTGCGTATATCCTCTATTGAAAACCCAGATTTCCCCAGATGGCGTCGGCTGTGGTACTCCGTGTCCATTGTAATGAAACAAAATTCTATCATCCTTGGACGTACGCCTTAGTGAGTTACAAAATCTCTTGACATCTTCCACGCATGGGTCCAAACTCTGCTTGTATCTTGTCCTCAGTGACAAAGTCTCATACTGTGACTGTAAATTCTTTCCTATTTGCTCAATGGCTTTCTTAGAATCCTGGAAGTTCAGAGGATCTACCCATGCTTCTGTCCTGGCACATGGATGCGTCTTTATCACGTCTGGTGGATCTACACCCAAGTTCAAACACAATAACAATGCTGCACTCACAGTTTTTTGTCGCTCTTTCATAATTTTCCAATCATAGATCGGCTGGTAATAGTTATTGACATCCTGGGTCTTTTCTTCCTCAGGAGTAGGATTTCCATTGGTTCTATGCCTCTTATCATCAAAGTAAAATATAAAGTCGTTTGCCAGTGATTGCAAATACTGCTCACTACTATACTGTTCGTCGAAACCATGCCTAGTCTCCAAATTTAATGGCCTCAAAGGCTGAGGACCATAAACCACTGGCATATTAGCAGATATGTCTCTTTTTTGCTAACTCAAGTACCCAGCTACCCTCGATTACAATCCTTGAAGAGAAATATTAATCCCTACTCTAAAACAAATATCTAGCCTGCAACCTGAAAATGTACGTTAGAAAAGCACGATCCCATCAATCGACAACCACCAGAATGGATATGTAAAGCCTCTAAGTGGTAGAGTCTTATTTATCAGTCTTAGCACTGAATAAAGCTAAATTCGTTTTCTATGATGCTAAACATTTCAGCTTAATGAAGCTCGATGAGCTTCTAATAGGCTTATAAAGGCTTCAATTTAACTATTTGGTTGATTTGGTAGTGTTTCATTGGTACTAATGAGTACTTCATTGCATAATCCGTCCATTTTACTGAAACGAGTGCTCAGCTTGGCTGATTTTTCACCTTTGGTGCTAGCCATCGACAGTATTGCACAGTCTTCCTGTAAACTGATAGAGGAAGTATATTATAACGCTAAAGAAAGTGGGGATTTCACTATTATCTACATATCTTTTGAGACCGCCAATGAACCGAGCTATGCCGACATTTTTATTAGAGCAGAAGCCTTGTCTTTAGAGAAATTGAGTCAGACAATACAGTCGTATCTTCCGCCTTCAAATCGACCTACCAAGAGCAAATTCTTGGTTGTTATCGACTCTATTAATCACATCTCAACCAACCATATATCACAGTTTGTGGGATCCATTGCTTCGCTCCATTCAACTCTCCTAGCGGTCTACCATGCAGATTTGCCCGAATACCAGGAGAAGACTTTAGCCCATTATCCATCCTCAATAGAACTTCTGAATTTCATGGCTACGACGATTCTTAAGGTACAGCAAGTGACATCGAAGAACGCAACAGAGGAAGAGATCGAGAACGATCTCTCACGGTTTCTCATTCCTCGTGGGTTGAACAACGATATCTTCAAATTGACTTTAACGACACGCAGAAAGTCTGGTAGATCACAGTCTTACAGCTTTCACATTAACACAAAGACACATTCCTATGAGACCATAATCGCCTCTAGTCCGGCGGATGGCGAAGGTAATGAGAATCCAGAGATGTTACAGGGTTTAAGCACTTTCAACCTATCTACGTCCGCTAAGCAAAAGATGGCCAAGGAACAAGTTGAGCTACCCTTTCTGGAAGCCCAATCCTTCAATACCGGTGGTGCCATTGTCTACCAGTTCGAGAAGGATGACGATTATGACGAAGAAGATCCTTTCGAAGATCCTTTCTAGCAAAATAGGTTCAACCATATGTAATCTACAAAGATTTTCGATTATATCATCCTGTCAAACGTTTGACCTTGGAGAGTAACTTTTGTTTTAGCATCTTGATCTTGTATTTGATCCCCGAAGTGGCTTGCACTCGGTCTGCCAGTTGCATGGATACCACTCTCTTCATTATCAAGTTAAAGAGGGTGCCAAAAATGAGCCCTATGACGGTCGAAGTTAGGATAATGACGTTGTAAGGCATACTGAAATCGGGAGTGGATAAAAGTAACAGTAAAGTAGCTGTTCTCATTTGATATTCCGATGGCTCTATAATGGTGATAACGGCGGATTCAATCTCAAAGCCGTGGTTAGCGTCTGGTGGATATTCAGCGTATTGAAGTAACGATTTATCAAACTGATATGAAATTGCAAATGAGGTGTTAGCAGGTACGGTGATGACATACTCCAAATGTGTTGGACGAGCACGATCAACCGCCGGTAGGTAGTAAGTTGAATTCATAACTCGTTCTAACGAAATACCACCATCACCATCACAATTCTCGCCTGGCTCCAGCTTCAATGTGGATAGATAAACCCTCATGAACCATGGCAAGGATTCGAAATAAACAGCTTTCACAGGGTTGGAGTGGGGATTTTTGAAGACTGTACGCAAACCACCGCGATCCTGACCATAACCCGTTAGTGATCTACTCACGTAGAGTGGCGCACTTTCATATCTTATCACGCTTGAGGTATTCTCTGATTCCAGATAAACATCATGATTTAGACTGCTTTTGAGTTCGAAACAGTTATCGTCGGTTGAGAAGTAAGTGTCATCGATTTTGATGTATGCGGTCCAGTCATCCGTAGCATCGACACAGACATGAGAAGGATGATTTGAAATCTCGTTAGATCCAAGGATCTGCTTACCGTAAATTTTGGACAAACTGTACGATACCTTAGTTTCCTCAGGGAGTGGAAAGCACTGAAATGCATCGAATGGTTTGGAAAGGTCACAACGAAGTTTATCACCAGCGACTGGTTTGGGGATTGGTCTCTCATTTCTGGCCAAGACATTTGGAACGTTCATAACCACATCAACTAGGGCCTCCATCTGGTATTTACAAGTTTCACCAGAGGCGCTGCACTCTGTGGTAATGTCAATTGACAAGCTATGCCAGGAGGAATCGAACACCTTGTGGCCATCGAGAAGAGTAGAAATCCCAGATCTACCCTTCGTTGGAAATAGTTTAACAAAAGGTGTCAAATTTTCCGTGCAGACAGGTTCATTGGCCAACGCTGCTCGTACCAAAAACAATTTCTTGGTATCATCGAATAATGGCAATTGCCCGTCGGGTTGGAAAGATTTGACTGGGTACGTTGTCTTGGAAGTGTCGATGAAGTTGATCGATGCACAAAACAATCCACTTAAAGAGTTGGCAAGTATTTTCCACTGCTTATAAGCCTGATCGTCAGATTCAGCTTCAATGATAGCCCAGAGCTCAACACCAGATCCACCAGACTTGAAACCATCATGTGGAAGGCGACCCCAGGACTCAGAATCCCAAAACCCTCTAGTAAATCTTAAGTGCAATTGTCTCGTAGCCGTGCGGTCCATCATAGGTTTGAAAGCCATTGGAAATACTGTGTAGTGACCATATCCATCATAGTCCAAGGCAGACTTTCCCGGCATAAACTCTTCAGAATCCATTCGAAAAGAGAATGAAGTAAGCAGGTAATTGTTTGGAAGTGGTTTGATCATGAGCTTCTCCTCGTAGGGGTATGATATTTCTTCTTTCACGTCAATCGAGGGAGATATCTCCACATTAGTGTTCTCATCCACATTCTTAACCGATGACTGGTCATCAACCACAGTAGACCCACTATAAGCGTCATATGGCACATCTAACACGCAGCTGTCAACGACAGTACTCGAGGGAGCATCATCATCATTTGGAAGAACAATATCCTGATCGATCTCTAAGGCCGAGCTCTCTGCCACTTCAGTGTCACATATAGCCAAAGATAAGAGCCATGACAGGAACAATGCAATTCCAATGCCCTTCATCGACTGAACAATGAGTGCTGAACCTCTGTTAAGATTTTCGGAGGCTAAAGCTGTAGTTTCTATTAGTTCGATTTAGATTCTAAACTTCTCTGCGTGAAATCTATCAATAAAATCACCTTACTTTGAAGCGTTTAACAACATAAAAAGTGATCTTCAAAAAACCGTACTAGACCTCTCCAAACTCCATCTTATACCATGATGGGCTTGGAAATGGATTACAAACGCCAGTTAGGTGGCCAGTACTCGATCTCCCATGATTTGAAGGTTAGTATTAGAGAAGAGGCATCCAAAAATGAGCAAGAAGATCAGTTGATGCAACGAATGAGTAAGAAAAGCTCTTATGCTAAAGAAGATGAGTACCATAAACGTCGTTTGGATCGTGAAATAACAGGGAATGGACCACAGGATGGAAAAAGGCCTCTGGAAGTGAACGATTCGGATTCTCAAGTAGTGGTAAAGAGATCTAGATGGGATGTCCAGAGCTACCAGATACCAGAAAAAACTAGACAAATGAACCGGGACCTGGAGGGAACGTTGATGGAATTCCCGGGCTCGAATAATGTCAGGTTCCTTAAACCATCAGACCAAAAGCATTTTGCTCTAGCTTTGCAGGATAAACCAATTGAGGATCTAACTAAAGAAGAACAGAAGGAGAGAACACTTGTTTCACTACTTTTGCGAATCAAGAATGGAAATACTGCTTCAAGAAAGAGAGCCATGAAAGGCTTGCAAGAGAAGTGTAATGATTTCGGGCCGCAATTGATATTTGACCGGCTCTTACCAATACTTATTGACCAGACTTTGGAAGATCAAGAACGGCATCTAATGATTAAGGTGATTGGGCGGGTTCTCTATATGTTGGGAAGCAGCGTTGGCCCATATACACATCAGATACTCATGGTCATATCACCACTATTGATCGATGAGGACCCAATTGCTCGTGAAACAGGGAGAGAAATTATCACTACGTTGGCCCATGCTGCTGGATTGGTTGGTATGCTGGCCACAATGCGTCCTGATATCGACAGCGAGGATGAATATGTGCGAAATACCACATCTAGAGCGATGGCTGTTGTCGCGAAAGCTCTTGGAGTTCCAAATTTAATACCTTTTCTAAATGCTGTTTCTCATTCCAAAAAGTCTTGGAGAGCACGTCACACAGGGTTGAAGATAATCCTTCAGATTGGTCTCCTGTTGAAGCGAGATATTCTACCGCATTTACAGGGCCTCATGGAATGTGTCAAAGATGGGCTGACCGACGAGCATACTCCTATTCGTACGATAGCTGCCAACACTATTGCCACGTTGGCCCAAATGTCTTATCCATATGGTATCGAGTCTTTTAACATCGTGCTGGAACCTCTATGGAGAGGCATGAGAACACATAGAGGCAAAGTTCTGGCTAGTTTCTTGAGAGCATTAGGGAATTTAATTCCACTCATGGACGCAGAATATGCCGGTTATTATACAGAGGAAATTATGAGAGTGGTCAATCGGGAATTCGACTCACCAGATGACGAAATGAAGAAAGCAGTGTTAATGGTACTGCAAAAATGCTGTAAGACAGAAGGTGTTACTCCCAAATATCTACGGCAAGAGGTTGCTCCTAACTTCTTTAAATATTTTTGGGTGAGACGTACAGCACTAGATCGCCAGTTGAATAAACTGGTCACCTATACTACCACAATACTTTCGGAAAAGGTCGGTGCTCCTTTCATTATAGAAAATCTCTTAACGCCACTTCGAGATGAAGCTGAACCTTTCAGAACCATGGCGGTACATGCAGTTAGCAAAGTGGTTGCCTTGCTGGGAATCGCTGACCTCGATGAGAGACTGGAAATCCGACTAATAGATGCCTTACTTATTGCATTCCAGGAACAGACGAATCATGACAGCGGTATTTTTAGAGGGTTCGGGATTGTGGCCACTGCTTTGGATAAAAGAATGAAACCTTTTCTCTCTCCAATCATTAGTATTATCCTCAACCATCTCAAACATAAATCACCGTTAGTTCGTGAACATGCAGCAGATCTATGCGCCATTCTTATACCTGTGATAAAGAATTGTGGAGAATTGGAGATGCTCAACAAGCTATCAATTATCCTATACGAATCATTGGGCGAAGTTTATCCAGAGGTCTTGGGATCTATTTTGAGCGCAATGTCAAGTGCTGTGATGTGCTCAAATTTATCAAAGCTTCAACCACCAATTAATCAAATCGTTCCTACTTTGACTCCAATACTGCGAAATAGGCATAGAAAGGTGGAAATTAACATTATAGAGCTGATAGGTCGCATTGCAAGCTTAGCACCCGAATACGTGGCGCCTAAGGAATGGATGAGAATATGCTTTGAGTTGCTAGAGCTCTTGAAAAGTCCCAACAAGGCCACTCGAAGGGTGGCCAATGAGACGTTTGGCTCTATTGCTCGAGCAATCGGGCCGCAAGACGTTCTAGTTGCTTTGCTGAATAATTTGAAGGTACAAGAGCGTCAGCTTCGAGTTTGTTCAGCTATTGCCATCGGTATCGTTGCGAAATCATGCGGGCCATACACTGCTTTGCCCGCTATGATGAATGAGTATAAGACTCCAGAGACAAATGTTCAAAACGGTATATTAAAAGCCCTAGCTTTTATGTTCGAATACATTGGAGATATGTCCCAAGATTATATTTACCTCGTTGCTCCGTTAGTGGAGGATGCTCTGACAGATCGAGACTTGGTTCATCGACAAACTGCTGCAAATGTGATAAAACATCTGGCGTTGAACTGCTCAGGATCTGGTTGCGAAGACGCTTTCATTCATTTTCTCAATTTACTAATTCCAAATATTTTCGAGACCTCGCCGCATGTAATTTCACGTATCCTCGAGGGTCTAGAGGCACTCAGCTTTGCAACAGGTCCGAGTGTAGCTTCGAATTATGTTTGGGCAGGATTATTTCATCCAGCGAAGCATGTTCGCGTAGCATTTTGGAGACTTTACAATAGTATCTACGTTCAGCATGCAGACTCGCTAGTGCCCAACTATCCTGCCATAGGTCATGAGGCGAGCAGCATACCTGAGCTAGATATTGTATTGTAAATAGGAACAATAATATTTTTCGCTTGTTTAATAATATTATTTATACAAGATCCGTGGCGGATGAAGATGATAAAGAAGAAGTACTGGTTTCATCACTGTCATCCTCTTGATATTCGTCAGAAGGTTCAGCCTCATCGCTATCATCTTCTTCGCTAGTGCTTTCTTCTTGAAGAACGATTTTCTTCTTTCGAGATGCATTGGATGTTGTAGGAATATCCGAGAAGAACTCATCCAAAGTTTGCAAACGGTACTTTTTGCCCTGCCTTGACGTGACTCCAGTACTAGAAATGTTAGATGATGGAGTAGCAGGTTCCAAAGATGAGGCAAATGATCTTGAACCTGCTCTGTTTGGAGCCTCTGAAGAAAAGCTTTTTTTGTATCGAGAGTAGTCCTTCAACGTTGCTGGAATCTCTACGTATTCTGATGTCTCCTCTTCTTTGCTGTTCCATGGGATCATTTTATGATGAGCTAAGACACTACTGTCAAGTCGGAAAGTGCTAAAATCGCATTGGCCTTCATCAATCTCTTCTTCATTCAAATCGTTCAAAGCTAATGCCACCCTTGGGGTTGGTTTTGGTGCCTGGAAAAGCAGGCTGGCAATCTCATGTTTACCAGACTCAAATAGCGATGAAATTGTACGAGCTCTATCCCTTATATCGAATTCTTCGTCAAATTCGGCCAGGTAAAGCACGTATTTGTAAATTTGAGCAATCCTGGAGTTATCAAAATCATACTGTTCATCTGAGCCCTCCACTTTAGAGTTGTCGATATCGTAGGATAGTAATTTTGCAGAAAGTAACAGAATTTGGCGTCTGGTTTCTGGTCCTTCGTATGCAAAGCCGGGAACCAATTTTCTCAAAACGTCGGGACATATCTTGTACTCAAAGCCTGCGATTTCGCCAAACAACCAAACAATACCTGCTTTTGCTTTGTCATCTAAAGACTTCCTTGTTTCAAGCACTTCTGCTAGTTTCATGATGCTTGACAAGTGTCGCTGAGGTGATCTCTGTACTAAGGCTCTTATAACGTCAACGTAGGAACCCAAGACGGAAGATGGAAGTTTGTCAACTTCCATGTGAGAGACCAAATCTTTTATTATATGTGCCTCCCATCCAGGAGACAGTTTGGCGCACTCTGCTAGCGAGTTTGTGGCCGCAATCACTAGCGCTGGCATACCAGAAGCTGATATGATATATTTCAGCTCTTTCACAATCATCTTGACATTAGATTCATTAATCAAAAAAGAGAGAATCTTCATCTTTAGAGAACCAACTGTTGGACAATCAGATGGTAAAACGAAGAATTTTTTGATATAGGGTGAGAATAATGTAGAGTCCACAGAGGAGAGTAATAAGACAGTCTGGAGCACCGATATCTGAATACCTCTATTGGCAGAAAATGAGACGACTCTCATTAAGGCTTGTGGAAAGCGGGACTTCTTAAATTGCACTGGAGTTGCCAACTGCAGAAAGGCATTAGAAGAAGCCACTATAACAGCTGCATTAGATGAGTAAACCAGTTTTTCGAGTGATCTAAAGAAGAGGTCCAAGTCGGGATGGTTCATTACATCGTAAACAGGAAACTTGATCTCATTGTATCTATCCGGCAGTGTTATAGATTCCTGGCTAGACGTGTCAACAACAGTGGGACGAGGTATGAATTTTTTGGTGTAATTTATCATTAGAGGTATTAGTGCCACCTGAGACCAAGAATCCAATTCATGCAAAACATTGCAAAAGTAGCGAAAATGGCCACTTAGCAGTTCCAATTTCTCGGGAAAGCATTCTTTCAGCACTAAAACAGCTGACGAGATGACTTGCGGGTCTGCATCTGATAATAAGTCTTTCAACAATACAATTAGCTCATCTTCAATATCTTCATTCTGCGCAATGAAAAGCTTGAGGACAGCATAAGACACTTCATTTCTAACAGTTGCAGAAGGATCTGAGACAGCCTTTTTCAGTGTGTGTAACACAATCGGATACAGAGATGGGACCTTTATATCTGAAAGTGCTTTTATCGAGAGCGACCTAGTGTCAGGATTTCCATCAGAGAGAGTCTTCTGCAGAGAATTGATGGATAACAAAGCTAGATTCGTATCTCTTTCAGCAAATCTTTGCAAGTATATACATACCAGCATCTTGACCTTGGCATCATTGAAGATGATGTTCTTTACCACATCTGCAAAATACGACTCGGCATCAATCGAGTTATCACCAGAAGCTATCACGGCTATCAGTCTTCTCAGTCCATCCTTGACCTCCCTTGGGTTTCTTGAGCTCAGCAAATCTCTTAGTTGTTCTGGTGCAATGCCCTGCGAGTAGTGTGTATATGATGACTCACTCAGCTTGGAGGAGGCCACGGCTGCTGCCTCTAAGGTTATCACGCGTGCTGATTCCAGTGCCGAAGTGATACGACTAATAGAGTCAACCATTCTGACCTATTTTGTCCTGGGCTCGTTGTTAATTTATTTGAATCTTAAAGAGCCATCGCAGCCGAAATAATATCAAAAGGAGCCCTTACAGATACAACAACCAGACAAATAATACAACCAAGACCCTGAATATTAATGGGCTTTAAAAGAAGAACCGGAATGAAGGAATTGACAGCATCACAACAAAAGGTGATGGATGTGCTCCAGAAGGAGATCATTGAGAGGTACTTTAATCCAGCTGTTGATGGTGATGAGTTTGAGATCCTTTCGACCATTAGATACGACCCATGCTTCACAAATGTCTTCCTAGATCTTCCGAATGGTGAGCACAGTAGCCACCTTTGTGAGATTGACTCACGACTTCGATTGCTTGATTACGACCAATGCGAAGACCTATTCTCACAAGAACATCCAACCACTTGCGAAAACCAAGGTTTAGATAGCTTATTTGATACCATAAGAGAAAGTTCGTCGTCTTTTGGTGATTATGATGATTCTTTAATGTCATTTTTAAACAGAAGTGAAGCTACAGAGAGATCTTCACCCCCGGAAAGTAGTTGCGACCATGCTGACTTATACCCTGTATTCTACAATCGATTCCTGCTGCTTGGAGAGCATTATAAGAGGCTAAATTTCAGCTTGGAATTTTTTAAATGGGGAACACATATACCTATGAAGCTGCTTCTAGAAAAGTTGATTGAAGCTCTACCAGAGCACCATGAAGTCTCTAGCATCGAAGAGAAAATGCCTCTGCTTCTCAATGAAAGTGCTTCTTACAAGATGAGGGTACTGATATCGAAAAGCGGGAGAATGAGAGTAGAGGCGCATCCATTGGTGAGGCCTCCTAGTTATTTTCAGTTTCCATCGACTTCATCCTATTTCATTAATACGATCCTTGGCGGATTTCTGCCGAATGCGCCAGCAGTTTGGAATGTGTTTGTAGATACCAAGCCAATGACCGTATCTCCATTCACTACATTCAAGACGACTTATCGAGATCATTATGGCGCAGCGAGGGAGAGACTTAACGAGATGGCTTCCAGTTATGGACAAAGTGCTCGAAATGAGATTCTTGTGTTTAATGATGCATACCAATTGATGGAGGGATCCATAACAAGTGTAGCAATTATCAAGTACAAGGAGGATGATCCGAACAAGTTCAGGTTCATTACATCTCCTCTAGCTAGCGGTTGCCTGTGTGGAACCATGAGATATTATTTGTTGAAGCAGGGACTGATCGACGAATATCCCATAGACGTTAGAGATTTAAAGGAGGGAGATTCAGTTATTTTTATTTAATGGTGTCATGGGATGCGTCAAAGGCACTATTAGAAAGGCTTTAAAATAAGATTCATTAGCTTTACAAATTCTTAGAAATCAAATTATCCAATCATACTCCTCTTCCTACCGCGAAGCCTTACCTCATTGAATCTATTCAGAACTTCCTTCAATTTGGTCTCACCTTTTGAACCTTGACTCTGATAAACTTGAGAGAACCCCTCAAGTAGCCATGCATTGTAGTCATCAGCATAGGAGGAATGTGTACTCATGATTGCTCTTTCTAACACGTACAGATCAACGCCTTTGTCCTCTACTAAATTGGAGGTCGAGCTTAAACCAAAATCAATCAAATACGCTTTCCAACCATCTTTTACTTTACCAAGTACTATGTTGGAACTGGTCAGATCTCCGTGACAGTAGTCATTCCAATGTAATAATCCGATTTGCTGCCCAACAGCATGTAGAGTCTCTTTAACAACATTATCATGAGGATTGTAGCCTTTCGATGCATACATCCATAGGAAATTCTTCAGATTGCTGAAACCATTGCCATTTGGCAACTCTTGTCCTAAAAACTCGAGCCATATACAGCCATTGTATGGATCACAGGCTATCAGTTTTGGAACGTTCAGGCCCTCGATTAGATATAATTTGGATAACAGACGTGACTCACCTAAAGTCCTACGTTTAGTCAATGCTTGATCAATAGAAGGATGCCTATACCGTTTGGGTGGTCTGTACTTGACTATGTATTTTTTGTCGGTACCGGCATTGGGGTGGTATGGATGGACAGTGGTGCTGAATACCACGGCCTCTGCACCCTGTGCAACCGATTCAATTGGGATATTAGGACCTAAACAGCTTGAAATCTTTTTCACGATATCCTGAGACATCTTGAAGGTCTTCCCACTGTTTACCTTTGAAAGTTTTATAATCGGCCGACGATATCATGTCTTCGAACTTCTGCTTCATAAAAGCACTTAATTTTATAAAAGTGACAAAAGATGTAAAAAGCTTCTGAAAGAGGTCAAATGAGTATTGATTCTTACAGCTATAGCTATAGGTTAACGTAGAATTTTGAGATTAGTCATATTTCATCATCTTGTGTACAAATCGAAAGAGAAAAAAATCTATATTATAGTGTTTATCATGAGTTGCAAGGGCATTAGGTTTGTTTACCACCATACTTCTGTCTCCATTGTTCAATCTGCTTTTCATCAATACGCTGGAACAAGTATTCTGCCTTGCTGATGTTGTGACCACCCAAAATGGCCAAGTGGAACTCGTTGTCAATCTTTAGAGCTGGAGCATTCAACATCTTGTAAATCTTCTCAGCAGTCTCAGGAATGAAAGGGCCAACGACTGATGCGACGGCGTAGACAATGTTTAGACCAACACCAACGACGGCGTCTGCCTTGTCAGGGTGCTCAGAGAACAAGGTGTTGTCCAGCTTGTTTTCTTGTAGGAATAGGTTACCACGAGCACTTAATGACATGGCGATTTCCAAACCACGCCTTTCGTGGCCCAGTTCCATTTCGTCAATGTAGCTGCTCAAGATCTCGTCAATGTCTTTCTTCAAAGTTGGGAAGTTGGCAAGGTTCTTGATGTTATAGTTTGGAACCACACCATTATATTTTGCGTTGACAAACTTCACCAGTCTATTAACTAGGTTACCGAGGTTGGCCAGTAACTCACTGTTGTTTCTAGCGACGAAATCGTCCCAAGAGAAGTGGGAATCACTGCTCTCAGGTCTCACAGCTGCTAAATAGTATCTCCACACGCTTGGAGAGACACCTGAATCCTGTGCGTTGTTACCAAAAACACCAACGCCTCTACTTTTAGAGAATTTCCCGCCTTCGTATTGCAAGTATTCAGTGGTATTTAAGTGATGCAGCATAGTCCATTTGTCACCAGTACCTAGTTGCGAACCAGGGAAAATGACCGTATGGAAAGGAACGTTGTCCTTACCCATGAACTGATATAGTTTGACATGATCTGGGTTTCTCCACCACTGCTCCCATTTCTTGGTATAGTTCGCTGTGATGGAAGGGTATCCGATAGTAGCATCGAACCAAACGTAAAGAACTTTGTCACTGTACTTCTCCAATGGGACAGGCGTACCCCAGATAAGATCTCTTGTGATACAACGTGGCTTAAGACCATCCTTCAACCAAGCGTTGGTGATAGTCTTTGAATTCTTTGACCAGTTACCTTCCACGGATGATTTCTTGACCCAGTCAGCGACACTTCCTTCAAGCTTATCCAACGACAAGAAAACATGGTCGGAGAACCTGATTTCTGGAGTAGCATTATCCAGCTTACAACGCGGATTAATTAGTTCGAATGGATCCAGCAAGCCACCACATTTGTCACATTGGTCGCCTCTAGCGTCCTCGTAGTGACATTTTGGACAAACACCCTCGACAAATCTGTCAGCCAAGAAGGACTTGTGAACAGGACAGAACAATTGTTTCATGGTTTGCTCTTCTAGGTAACCATTGTTGTTCAATTTTGTAAAGATTTCTTGAGCAATCTCAGTTTGTTGGTTTGTTGTAGTTCTACCGAAATAATCAAAACCAATTTGGAACCACTTGTAGACGTCGCTATGAATCTTGTGGTACTTGTCACATAGTTCACGGGGACTGACGCCTTCTTCTAGAGCTTTAGTCTCAGTGGCAGTACCATATTCGTCAGTACCACAGATAAACAAGGTGTTGTAGTTTCTTGCCTTACAGTAACGAGCAAAAATATCAGCGGACAAGACACTACCAACAATATTACCCAAATGTGGAACGTTGTTTACATATGGTAAAGCAGATGTGATCAAAACATTCCTTTCATTCTCCTTTGGCAGGATTTCTTTGTCTTGTTCTTTGACCTTGTAGTCATTGGTCACATTGACTGCGCCAGTTCTCTTGAAATCTTCTGAGCTGCGTGGTGAAAGTTTCTTACAAGCTTGTAGAGCATCAGTGATTTTCTTTGGCAATTCAGAGAACTTCTTTTGCACCAATTCTGGTCTCAAAGCGTAAGTATTTGCAAAAGTGATCAATCTGGTAGCCGATAAGGGTTCTTCCAATGATAACAAGTAGTTGTCCAGTGATTTAGAAACACATGCTTCGACATGCTGTTCTGGAATGTCATTCTTTTGGAACAAGCTCTCTAGTGATGACAAAGCATAGTGGTATTCATCGCTTCTTTGACCTTCAAAATCGTTCAAGATATATCTCAGTATAGCATCAGTGTCAATTAGACGTAAATTATCGCCATTGATCAACTGTGGGCCCTCCAACTCTTCATTAACTGCAATCTTGAAATCTTTAGAAGCATATTCAAGAGCCAGAGTTATTTTTAAATTGTTGGAAAGGGAAAGAGCTTGTTGTCTTCCTTTTACCTTATCAAAGGCTATTTGCACTGACATATCGATGGAGGATCTGGTGCTGTTTTTCTAACTGATCAACTCGATGTCTAAATTAATAGTTTTGACTTTCGATGCGTATAAGACGAAAAATTTTCAAGCTCTACAAGACAAAGAATAAAGCAAGAATAAATGAGTATTGAGCATCATAACTTCTTATGAACCGTGAGAATAAGCATGGCGGATAGCCAAAAACTTTTGCTAATTTTCGATAATTTTCATGGTTGAATACTTTACACTTTATCTTGAATTATATAACCCACAGTTTCCTCAATTTTTATTTATTTTACGCTTCTTGACCTGTGGGGTCTTACCGCTAGCTCCTATCGTGATGTTGACCTTTGGAGGTACTGGGAAACCATAGGACTTCGCAACCTTGGCGAGGTCCAATTTATCTATCTGGTAAACAGTTTTCAAAGAATGCGATGCGTATGCTTGTAAATATGATCTGTAACCATCCTTAGCGGTTTGATGCAAGTAGTAGTTAGATTTGATCAGTTTCTCCAATTGAGATTGAACGTTGGCAATCTTGTTAGTTGGGAACTCGTATTCATTTAAAGGAACCTTGGCGGCTTTTAGATATCTTAGGAACCCGAGTTCACTTGGCGTTAAGAACATAAGCGACTTACCTTTACCCTTGGTACCTCTAGCAGTTCTACCAACTCTGTGAATGTAATCTCTTGGATCATCAGGAGGATCGAATTGAATGATCCAATCGACCGCTGGGATATCTAGACCTCTTGCAGCGACATCGGTACAGATCAGAATCCCCCTCTCTGCATTACAAAATTCGAAGAAAGTGTTTGTTCTTTTTTGTTGCTTCTGCTTACCGTGTAATTCCAATACGGGCAAATCGATGTAGTTGAGCAACTCTGCGTAGTATTTCACAGAGTTACAAGACGACAAAAATACGATGACTTTCTTCTTTTGGTTTCTCTTGAGGAAAGAGAACAGTAATAAGAATCTCTTGTCACTATCACAAACGACATAGCCTTGTTCCAACCCATCTGCCGTTGAGTTATCCTTCTCCGAAACGACATTGATGAACAATGGGCCTGGTCTCAACGAGATTCTAGCCAGATCCTCGACCTTCGTGGTCTGCGTTGCGGAAAATAACATCGACTGCCTATCGTCGTTGGGTAAAATCTTGATAATTTGTCTCATCTCATCCTCGAACCCGATCTCCAAGATCCGGTCCGCCTCATCGATCACTAAAGCTTTCAAATTCTTGAATACAAATCCCTTGGTATTCTGCAAATGATCCAACAGACGACCAGGTGTAGCAATCAACATGTTAACACCTTTGGCCAACTTGTCTGCTTCTTGTCTCCGGTTCGCACCTCCAATAACGATCCCGTATGTCTGAGAATGGAACTCCATCAATTCACGGGCAACTCCAAAAATTTGCAAAGCTAGTTCCCTAGTAGGAGTAATAACAATCACACCCGTACCATTTCTTGGCTTGAATTTCAACGAATGTAACCTTTCAATGGCAGGAATCAAGAACGCCAAAGTCTTACCAGACCCAGTCTTTGCTGCTCCAAGCACATCCCGGCCCGCCAAAAGCGGAGGAATAGTCCTAGCTTGTACAGGAGTCATACTACTAAACCCCATCTTCTCAACAGCCTTCATCGTAGCGTCAGAAAGGTTTAACCCACTGAATTCCTCAACCACATCATCATTTTCCATACTCTCTTCTTCAGCACTACGTTTCCTACTCTCACTCATGCTTAATATCACCTAACTGGATCTCTCAAGAACCTCTGAATCCACTTCTCAAAGCCTTCAATTGTCCATATATCACCAATTTTTCATCTCATCGCAGCTCATCGCCTTTGAAAATTTTTTTAATTGTAGTTACAAGGAGGGTAGCGACAAGGCTAAGTCTACTAGCGCCATGTTGATGTTTGCTGAAGAATGCCTTCGTAATTACAATTCACTCCTAAACCAGTTTTAAAGCTTGTACTTAGCTGATTATAGCACAGCAGGATGAGTTTCGGTGAAAATTGGTTTGATTCTTGGGATCCCGAGTCGCTTTATGCCGAGAGCGTGGTGGGTTGTAATGGTTGTGTCGAGGGTTCACCTATTGAATCTAGTGGCATCGTTGTTGGACCTGTGTTGAGATTAAAAAAAGTAGATTATGAATTGGGAATTTATAATGGATCTGTGTTAATTGTTACACGGGATTTGCAGGATGCCGTCCCAAGAATTCAGTTCACTGTGGGCTGTTCTTTAAAATCTGATTTAAAAGTTTCGAGTAAACCTCGCAATGGAGAATTTGAGTCCACTTTGTTTCATGAAGAAACTTGGGATGAGTCCGTGTATCGTTTCTTTAGATACAATATTGAGATTCCACTAGCTGATATTGAGCAAATGGTGAAATATAGTGTTGATGGACGGAATGAACCGCACTATCGGTTTTTTATTCCTTCGAAGACTACTAATTTCAACACAATTTCTTATTCATGTAATGGGTTCTCCTTGAATGTCGACACTACCAAGTTTAAAGGGTCTATGTGGTTTGATATCTTGAATAAACATGCTAAAGTCCGTTATAACGTTATGCTTGGAGGAGGTGATCAAATCTACTCAGATGGTATTGAAGTTTTCTGTGAGAAAGTAAAGGAATGGGCTCAGAGGAAGAAATTAATACACAAGTTTACAACAAAGGTGGATGCAGAATTTCGGAGGCAATTGGATGCTTTTTACTTGAGAGAGTATATCGAATGGTATGGATATGGTCACTGGAGAGGTTCAACACCAAAATCTAAGTGTACTCAAAAATGTTTCCCCTATGCAATGGCTACAATTCCTTCGGTCAATATTTGGGACGACCACGATATTATCGATGGGTTTGGTTCTTACTCAGATACGTTTATGAAGACTGATGTTTTCAGCTCTATTGGTAAATTTGCCTACAAATACTACATGTTGTTCCAACATCACGTTAGTTTAAATGAACGTGAAGCATATTTAGAAGATCCAATTTGGCTGCTTGGTAAAAAGCCCAGTCCGTACATCGAAGAGGTTAATCACTCTGTTTTCACCAGGATCGGCCCCACGATGGGTCTTCTCGGTTTAGATTGTAGAACTGAGAGAAAATTAAAGGAGATTGTGAGCGAATCGACTTATGAAATTGTATTTAAGAAGCTTGCTCAAGAAGCTCAAGCCGCCAAGATGGATCATTTAATGGTCATGCTTGGTGTTCCCATCGCATATCCCAGAATGGTACTAATGGAATGGATCTTTTCCTCGAGGCTACTATCTCCCTTAAGAAAGTTATCAAGAAGAACAGCTTTTGCAAGTGGTCTGGTTAATGATTTTAACGGTGATATTGAGTTGCTAGACGATTTGAACGATCACTGGTGTGCCAGACACCACAAAAAGGAAAGAAACATGTTGATGGGCCGTTTGCAAGACTTTGGTGCCAAGTACGGTGTAAGGGTCACTATTCTATCCGGAGACGTTCACCTCGCGTCTATCGGCAGGTTCAAGACCAAGAGGCACAGACATCATTTGTACAATACCAGTGAAGACGAAAAGCACAATGCCAAGGTAGACAACGAACCAGAGAATGACTTGAGATTGATGTTCAATGTAATCTCCAGTGCTGTGGTCAATACTCCACCACCAAACCCAATGGTCACCTTGTTGCAATCCAAGGCTAATGTACACCATTTCGACCACGAAACTGACGAAGACGCTGTACCATTGTTTAACATTGAAGTCTCTGGAGCCGGTAACCGCCGTGAGAAATGTTTCCTGAATAGAAGAAACTGGTCCGATATCATTCCAGTCGAGAACGCGCTAAAGAATGAGTACTTAGCTAAGCTATACAACGTCAAGATTGGAGACAAAGTTATGCCCGGCATTGTCTCCCCGGCAACCGGTCTTTACCGCGAAGAATCAACCAAAAAATTGGCAGAGAAAGGTTTCTTCCAATACCCGATTACTGAGAAAGGTGTTGTTGTGTCACTAAACATGGAGACAGAACCAGAAAACCCCCATTCCAAAAGTACAAGATACTGCTTACCAATTCCAGAACTGAGAACAACCTGTGCTGCACTTTCGCACTCCGGTTTGAAGCACTGGAATTTAAAGTAAAACTAGCTACTAAGCAAGTGCATGTCTGCATGTCTTACATGCCAACAAAAATTCTTTTAATAATATTATTTATTTAATACTTTATCCTTTATTCTTTTGAATGCAGATGGCTGCCCCATCTGCGGAGAAACTTCCCCCAACGACAGTTTATCCGCAGGAACAACTACGTCCCCACATGGAACAACCTCACTCATTCGGATTATTATCGGAAGAAGTTCGGGGAAACTCGAGGGCTTGGACCGGAAAAAAAGGGAAAACCGTACTTTCTCCATCAAAGTGTTGGAAGAAATCACGACAAAGCGCAACCAGAACTGAAAAAATCGCAGAGATAGTTGTCTGCTGTTTACTGATAGCACCCCCGAGCATTCTTGTTTACTGCATGTGTCGTTTGCGACATCATCTGGTGAGATTTGCAATTTTCTAATTTCGATTATGTATTTAAATTGGAGGCGTTTCAATCTTCTAGTTTCCTACAAAAGAACTGTATAGAAAACAATTAAATTAATAAAAATTACTTGATGGCTACTGCTCAGTTGCCTTCGGTAACAACAACTGCTGTAGCGACTCCTCCAGATTCTGAGGGGAAAGTCGCAGATGATTACGTTCCGTGGCCTGTCTTGGATAAGAGCCCAGGTACTGCGCCATGCAAATACGTTACGAGAGGGAACATGTTAGGAGATGGACATTTTAGTGTGGTTAAGGAATGCATGAATGTTTATACCAAGGATCTCTATGCGATGAAGTTGGTTCATAAGAGTATGATCAAGGGCAAACTGCCCTTGATCCAGCGTGAAGTGAAACTATTGAGATTGGTGAGTGATAAAGTAAGACAACTGGAGAAGAAGGAATTCCGTACGTTCGACGTTTTCGAAGGACACCATCATGTTTTACAATTGTTCGATTTCTTCGAGACTTCCGAAAGTATTGCCTTGATCACACAGCTGTGTGAAAAAGGTGATTTATATGAAAAGATTATTGACAGTGGTTCTTTAGACTTGGAATTACAAGCGAAATCCTACTGTGCTTGTTTGCTGAGTGTTTTGGAATTTTTACATGCAAATGGGGTGGTTCATAGAGATCTGAAAGCTGAGAACGTGCTTTTCAGATCCAGAGTCAATAAGAATGAGCCAGATGAGCACCATGGTGATTTCAACTACGATTTGAAAGCTCACGATGTTATCCTGGCTGATTTTGGCTTGGCTACTCAGATTGACTCTAATACCAGTTCGACATGTTTGAAAGAGTTTGTCGGAACAATGTCATACATTGCACCAGAGATTGTTCGTTGCAAAGGTGTAGGGAGCCTCTCGCAGAATGAAGTCGCCAAATTGGAAAGCTATAGTTATCCAGTTGACATTTGGGCTCTTGGGGTTTTAACCTATTTTATGGCTTTGGGTTACACACCATTTGATTGTGATAACGATGAGGAGACTTTGGAGTGTATTCAAAAAGTTGATTACTACGTCGATGAAGAGATGCGGGCAGATCCTAAGATGAAAGAATTTTGGAGTTTCTTACAATGCTGTTTCATAGAAGATCCAGCAAAGAGACCATCAGCAGCTTTACTGAAGCACCATCCATTTGTTAAAGATTTTTTCGCTACATCTGCTGCTGATGCGAATGCAATTGAAATTCCCGAATCACTCAAGAGAAGCGGTTCCACTTCGTCATTACATTCCTTGAGACAACCTTCGAGATCTACATCTTCCAGTACTTTAGCATATTTGGCAATCAATAACAATACTTCACCCTCGATAACAGCACAAAGTAGTAAATCGGGCACTCCATTGTATTTGGAACCACGGTCAACTCGCGATAGGAATTTAAGACAAGTGAGAGAAACTTTGAGAAAGACACTTTCGATGACCTCGTTAAGAAATGCCAATGCTTCTTTGCCTACTGTGGAATCGAAACTGAACTCAACTTTTGTGCTAGAGCCAAAACCTCCAACCAACTCTTTGATGAATGGTTGTTACAGCACAACTCCCGAGTCAAAATCAAACTTGAGTACTCCAAAGTCTCTTTCGAGACAAAGTTCAACGAACAGCGTATACGTTACCAATCAAACGGCCTCAGTTGACGACTATATGAACGATGACGATGACGATGAAGATATGGGCATCATGATTTAAACCCCGATCTTCGAATAGATGATTAGTGATATAGATTTAGTTTTTGTTTTACGGTATAATGTACTTGCCATTTCTCGTAGCTGTGCGTAAGTAAGTTATAGAATGCATGTATCATAGGCTCTTCTTACCCAACAAACTCAGGAATTCTTCCCTTGTTCTGTGTGCTCTAAAGCAACCCATCATGCAGGATGTTACCGTAGCAGACCCAGTCTTCTGAATACCCCTAGAGACCATACACATGTGGGTGGCTTCAATCACTACAGCGACACCCATTGGCTTCAAGATTTCACTCAAAGCCATAGCGATCTGCTTAGTCAACCGTTCTTGGACTTGTAACCTTCTAGCGTACATCTCCGCCAATCTAGCCAGTTTACTCAAACCCAGAACGTTCTTGTTTGGAATGTATCCAATGTGGACTTTACCGTAAAAGGGAACCAAATGGTGCTCGCACAGCGAATATATCTCTATATCACGCACAATGACCATTTCATCATGATCCTCTTGAAAAACTGCATTTTTAATCACATCATCCATTATATTTATCTGATAACCTCTGGTAAAATACAGCATTGCCTTTGCATAACGGGTTGGAGTATCAAGTAAACCTTCTCTTGTAACATCTTCACCCAATTCTTCCAAAATCGTCTTTACCGCTCCTGATATCCTTTCAATACGTGCGTTTTCCTGCTCCTCAGACTCCTGAGCCCTCTCTCGCGTACCAACTGAGGGCCATGAGAATCCATCTTCATCGACTGGTAGCCTCAGAGTATACGGAGACACAGGTCTCGTGTTCAAAGGAGTGCCCTGCCTTGCCTGTAAAGCTTCCACCTGTGGATGATACATTTCCAATCAATTGCCTAGGGTATTAGAAAACTAAAGCCCTTACAAACCAGATCAGTCGACCTTGCAACCTTCGAAGACTGCTTACGATCAAGCAACTCTTCGCTCGAAAGTGAAAAATTGTAAAAACTGCCTGTGAAGATTAAGAAAAGTCACGTGCACAAGCTATTCAAGCCACTAATCTTCCAATACCTCGACAAAGTGGGCATATATCTTCATCAAATAGGAATGTAACTCTTCCAGTACCTCTACATTCACCACATAGAACTCCTCCAAGCCGTGGGTCACCTGGAGATACCACTATAGGCTGTCCCATTGAGTTATATGGCTGCGCGATGGGAGCAGAGCCCTGGAACATGGGCCTTATTCCGTAGGAGCTGGATGGATAGGACCTGCCGTAGGTAAGTGCTGGAACGCTATTCGAATTGTTTGGTGGAGCAAATCGACGCCAACACGATTTACACGATCGTCCGTTCTTCAATTTGTATCCTGAATTGTTACACTTACTGCAATGGTATCCGTGTGGATACCTCCAAGGAAGATTGGGCTGTGCAGGAGCTGCTGGATGCGTAGGTCTCGGTAGTTGTCCCGTAGGTTTCGAAGAACTGGGTCTAGCGGGTCGAGCGGGTCTAGGTGGTGGGGAAGTTGGCGCAGGAGCGGATTGCGAACTCTGTACCCGCTGGGCATCTTCTTTTAGTACTTCTTCGTAAGTGGGTAAATCTCCAGGCATACTGGCGACTTGGTTCTAGTGAAGTGATCTGTCGAGGCAGTGTGCATAGCAGGGTCTTTATATGATCCGCATGCGTAGAGAGTGATGCGAATAAGGATATGCAACAAGATCAGCAGGCTATTCGACACACCTTTGGCCCTGGTATCATGCTGTGCTGACATTAAGATAATATTAACAACCTTTCAACTTTTTTGGCAGTAAATTCAATTAAAATCAAGTAATTTGATTCTGTCAAGGAAATTATGATTTACAGGTATCTTTAGCTTACGATGTTGACCCCTGCAATGGCTGTTTGATCTTGAGTAATAATATTAAAAATTAATGAATTCCGAAATTGGTTTACTTTGAGAATAGGGAGCAAGCTAAATGGTTAAATATATGTTGTTTGTTTAACAAGAGTATAAATCCTTTGTGAAAAGGGCTTCCTAAGTTTTAAACTTCTTTACTCCTAAACCAAAGTGCAAATTACTTGAATTATGCGTGGTATGGCATTGCCGAAGCTGACTTGTGAACCTCTTCCTTTTGTACTACTCGTACTTCGGCTCTAGAATGTTATTTTAATCCTCCTCTCCTGTTACTTCGTTCAATTTACGCTGCACAAAGGCGGCACGATCCACAGATGAGCCAGCCGCTGTGGAATACATGGAAGGTATTTGTCCAAAAGCTCATTCGACAACTGCCTTATTTATTAAGTCGACAGTAGCTGAGTTTATTTCGAATACTATTACATTTTGTTACCACGTTAATACTCTAAAGATAAATCACTCATCTACTTGGTCTGCATTTATCAGCACTATCAACAGGCCTTGATATTATATTCGCCATAATTCGAAAGAATATTATGATAGACTAGACCAATTTACTACCGATAATTATTACAAGAAATTATGATCACACATCCAGTTGGACTCTTAAAAATTTCGACTGGGAAACAAGCTAAAGCCATAACGATCAAATCATTGTAAATGGGAAACCCAATGGCAGCCTTACTCGCTCTTTCCACAGTTTGACACATTCTTCTACTACTTGTCATCGCTGCCGCTCGCGTTGCACGATTATAGGCATGTTAGTTAAATTCCAACCAAGATTCTTCATACTAACAATGCACCAGACCAGTTGACCCTATTGACGCGATATGTGGCTATCTGAGTCGCAAAGTATGTAATACGACTCCGCACGATCAATTGTCGATTCCCAACGCGTTTACTAACGTTTTTTTTAAGAGTTTGGAGTTGCATTCACATTTGGTGGGTTCCTCTTCTTTACATTTGGCGTGTTTACGTTCTTTGACCGTGCACTACTAGCATTGGGAAATGTTCTATTTCTAGTCGGGGTATTACTGATCATTGGACCTCAAAAGACCTATATCTTCTTCACACGACCAAACAAGAGACGTGGATCGTTCTTTTTGGTACTGGGCGTGTTATTAATTCTTTCTAAATGGACCTTTATTGGGTTCTTGATCGAATCCCTTGGCATCATAGGTCTATTTGGCGATTTCTTCGGGGTAGCAGTGCAATTTCTCAGATCTTTACCCATCGTGGGACCAATCCTATCACACCCAGCAGTAGCACCCGTTGTAGATAGACTTGCCGGTATCAGAGTGCTACCAGTATAAGAATAAATGTGTATAATACAAGTACGCAGCACGTGATAATTAACATTAGCTGTGTCTATAATATAGTCAATTAAATCATCTTTTCTGACCTTTATCACTTCACATCGAAGAGAAGAGATATGTTACATACCACTTTGAGCATTCTAGAAGGCAGTTTGACTCGCAAGAAGTGGGGTGTGGCTAAAATGCAGTATCATGAGTAAGATTAAAATGCAATTGGCATGCAAATGGTCTTTCACAAGGCTCAAATGGCTGTCGAAAGGCCATCTTAGAGCTCAATTTTGAATTTGTTGTCAAAAATTTTGACTCAAAATTAGTCCGTTGCAGGTGATGTGAAATTTCAAGCTAACTTTTGAAAGGCCCTTTGTATGCCAAAAGATCACCTTTAAGAGCAGTTAAATTGGTATTAGGAGCTATTTGAGCCATCAATTAGGACTGGTTAAAGGTCTTTGAACTAGACTGATGGGGCGTCATTTGAGAGATCGCCACAATGGGGGCGAAAGAAGAGCAGATCATGGAGAATTGGGTGAAATAAAGGACCGTAATGGGATAATACATACCACTAGTAGATCATTGAGGAAAGTTAATTATGCAGAGGTAGAATCCGGATTTGATTACTTAGATGATGAAGATGGGAACAGTGAAAACGCGGAAGAAAATACAAGAGAACCGCAGGTCGATAAGGAAGAGATATACGCTGCAGAAGAGGTAGAAGTACCTAAAAAGAGACTGAATGACCCAGAAGCAGAGGATGAGAGTTTTCATGAGGACGATGGTGAAGGTGAAGCAATGGATGATGATGATGATTCGGAAAATAGTGCTGATGATGGGTTTTATGGGAGGAACGATGTGAAGCGGCGACGTAGAATGGCTGACAAGAGTTTTGTAGTAGCAGATCCGGATGATGACGATGATATTGACGACGAGGACGAGGATGAGGATGAGGATGATGTGGCCCTTAGGGCATCTAGAAGACGTAGATCGGCGCGTCAACGTGTGCGGCCAGAAACACCACCTCGACGGATGTCTCGAAGGCTCAGAAGCAGAACTCGAATGCATGATCATGATGAGGACGAAGTTCATCGTCATCACGATCTGGACGACGAGGCCTTGTCTCTCGAAGAAGAGATTAGAGAGTTACAGGAAGATAGCCCAATACGAGAGAAACGATCACTGCGAGAAAGGACAAAACCTGTCAACTACAGGTTACCACCACCATTGTCAGAGGCTAATGCCGAAGAACATGCGAACAGACAAAACACATCATCATTCATGAATCCGTCGCCTCGTAGAGGTCGCGGAGGTTGGAATGCAAGCCAAAATATGGGGCCAACACGCCGATTGTTCCCTACAGGTGGGCCCTTTGGTGGTAACGATGTTACAACGATCTTTGGGCAAAACACCAATTTTTATAATCATGGACCATCTGGCGAGAACAATAAATTACTCATCGATTCCGACTCATCGGAGGACGAGATTTTGCCTCTGGGTGCTACTCCAAAGCCAAAATCGAACAGTTTAAAGAAAAAGAAGAAACCAGAGATCGCAGATTTGGATCCATTGGGAGTTGACATGAACGTGAAGTTTGGTGATATTGGCGGTCTAGATAATTTCATCGATCAATTGAAAGAGATGGTCGCATTACCTCTCTTGTATCCAGAGTTATACCAGAATTTCAATATAACCCCTCCAAGAGGTGTTTTGTTTCACGGTCCACCCGGTACGGGTAAGACACTCATGGCTCGTGCACTGGCGGCTAGTTGTTCTTCAGAGGGTCATAAGATAACATTCTTCATGAGAAAAGGCGCCGATATACTGTCGAAATGGGTAGGTGAAGCAGAGAGGCAGCTAAGGTTATTATTCGAAGAAGCAAAAAAGCAGCAACCAGCTATCATATTTTTCGATGAGATTGATGGTCTAGCACCCGTGAGAAGTTCAAAACAAGAACAAATTCATGCTAGTATTGTGTCAACTTTACTTGCTCTCATGGATGGTATGGATAACAGAGGTCAAGTGATTGTAATCGGTGCAACTAATAGACCGGACGCAGTTGACCCAGCTCTGAGAAGACCAGGTAGATTTGATAGAGAGTTTTATTTTCCGTTGCCAAACCTTGAATCGCGTGCTCAAATTCTAAGAATTCATACGAAGAGCTGGAAGACTTCACTATCGGACGATTTCGTAAAACATTTAGCATTATTGACAAAGGGTTACGGTGGTGCTGATTTGAGAGCTCTTTGTACTGAAGCCGCTTTATTGAGTATCCAAAGAAAATATCCACAAATCTATCAAAGTGATGAGAAGTTAGTTGTTGACCCTAGTCAAGTAAAGACAAGCACTGGAGACTTTATGCTGGCTTTGAAAAAGATTATTCCATCGTCCGCTAGATCTACGGGGAATACGGCTCAACCTCTCCCTGAGTCACTCAAACCATTACTGGGAATGCAATTCGAGGCGGTCAAGATGAAATTGCAAAGAATCTTTCCTGAGGATGACAATCTCGTCAAAAGTAGCTCTTCCTTGATTCAGCACTATCTTGAATATGAGGATGATACCGAGACCAACGAAGGTACTGGTGGTTTTGCTCATCGTGCCTTGATCGACCGAATCGCTAACTCCCGTATATGCAACCCAAAACTCCTACTTACTGGGCCAGCGGGAAATGGCCAGCAATACATTGGATCGGCTATTCTCAATTATTTTGAACAATTCAACGTTCAGAGACTTGACCTTGCGACTCTCGTTTCAGACAGTGGGAGAACGCTTGAATCAGCGGTTGTCCAAAGTTTTCTGGAGGCACGTAAAAGGCAACCTTCGGTAATCTTTATACCGAATATCGAAGTCTGGTGCAGGGCAGTTCCGGAATCTGTCATTCTTACTTTGTCAACTTTGCTAAGATCTTTGCAAGGAAATGAAAGAGTTCTTCTTCTCGGAGTTTCAGATACAGTACATCAAAATGATCTTCTTAGTGGACCGATTGCTCATTTTGAGTTTGGAAGAGAAGTGCTCAATATAGAAGAGCCGACCTCTCATCAAAGAAAAGAGTACTTTAGCTTCATTGCCCAACTGCTACGGATGAAACCGACTTCATTTATAACCAACAGGAAGAGGAGCAAACCACTTCCAAAGTTACCGCTAGCAAAGGAGGATAATAAACCTGACGAAAATAAAGATGAAAGTGAGCAATCTTCATGCGATGCTCTTAGAAAGAAGTTAAAATCTTTCCAGCGTCAAGACTTGCGACTGAAGAATGTTTTAAAGATAAAATTATCTGGTCTCATGGACCTTTTTAAAAGTCGCTATAAGAGATTCAGGAAACCTCCAGTCGACGACGCTTTTCTGGTTCATCTCTTTGAGCCTCAAACAGACCCCAATTGGCAGCCAGCTTATGTGAAGGACAATGATATGATTCTAGAGGTAGCTTCTGGTCGTCGGTTCTACAACATGGATCTAGACCTGATAGAAGAACGTTTGTGGAATGGATACTACTCTGAACCCAAGCAATATCTCAAAGACATCGAACTCATATACCGTGATGCAACTACTACTGGCGATAGAGAACGAGTAATCAAAGCTTCGGAAATGTTTGCCAATGCGCAGATGGGAATTGAAGAAATGTCTACAGCTGATTTTATCCATGACTGCAAGGCAACTCGCCAAAGGGATCTGGAAAGACAAGAGCTCTTCCTACGTGATGAAGAAGTTAGAGTCGAAAAGGAAAAACAGCAGCTAAAGAATGCAGAAGCCAATGGGGACATCATGGACAATACCGTCAGCGAGGGCGTCGCTGCAGGTTCTCAACTACAAGCCCAACTTCAATTCAACGATGAGGAGGAGATTGGTCCCCAACCCGATCAATCACCAGACGACGACCCCAAAAAAGAAGAGATTTCATCTACAGCACAACAAAGTGAGGAACAGCATCAAACCACTCCAATGGACAATCCCGCTACAGGGCTTCAAACTCATTCAGAACATAATGTGAATAGGAAAGAAGAGACTGTTCAAGCGGACAACAAGGATCACGCAAGTGCCGAAGGGAGTGATGAAGAGGCCGAAGAGGATGAGAAAGGGGATGCAAAAGAGTCAGAAAGTGATTGTGAAAGGGAAAATAGTAGAACTTCTGAGTCAGAAGCTGAAGATGCAGACGCATCCCATGAACTAATAGTCGACGAGGATTTGCTCAAGGAGATAGTGATTTTACTGGTGAAAAAAACTAAAGGTTACACTGTTTCGGCTCTCGAAAAGCTACACTCTGATTTAACAGAAATAATTTGGACAGAGCGGTTCGTCTGGGATAGAACGCGTACGGCCGTAAAGGTCAAAGAATATATTACAGGCATTTGATAATTAAAATATGTATATAGTATTTGCATGGGACATAGATCTAATTTACAATTCTATCAGCGAAATTCAGCACAGTTTCATCATCTGCGAATTGCGCCGTGACTTGAACGCCAAGAGGAACATCATTACCAAGCGGGATGGAAAGAGTAGGTAGACCTGCTAAAGACATTGGCATAGTGAAGACATCATTCAAATACTCATTGGTTGGCGATGAATTTTCGGCGCTGGTGAATGATTCAATTGTAGAAGGAGGGCCTGTGGCTGTAAGACTGATGATCAAATCGACGCCAGAAACATTTCCTTTTGAATTTGAAATGATGTTAGGACCTCTAAAAATCTCATCAAAGTCGTTCATCAGGCCTACTCTTAACTTTTGCGCCTTCACATAATTGTTTTTGAAAGTCTCAGAGCACAGGTTATAGTTTCCCAAAATGATTCTATCCTGAACTTCTCTACCAAAGTTAGCTCTTGTTGGCGCAAAAAGTGTTCCGTTTTCAATATCTGTCGTGTCAGCTCTTGTTCCATACCTTATACCATCATATCGGGAGAGGTTAGATACAGCTTCAGCCGGTGAGAGGGTGTAGTATATAGGTAGGGAATCTTTGACGGAAGGAATAGTAACTGGGTAAAATTCATGCCCCATATCCATTAGCTCTTTAATAAATCGAAAAAATAGGTTCTTGTAGTCTGCGGAGATTGAAGCTTGAAGAAATTCTTGAGGAATACCTATACGGAGCTTTCCCTTTTCTTTAAAAAGTTTATTAGCCTTCTTCCTTAAGTCGTTACTCAATGAAGTCGGATCCTTCGAGTCATACTCGTTGAGAACATTGTAAACTTTGCGCAAGACAGGCATACCTTTTGACAATATTCCTACAGTATCAAGCGATTGGGCATACGCAACAACACCATATCTGGAGATTCGACCGTAAGATGGTTTAAATCCTAAAACAGCATTGAAGGCAGCTGGCAATCGCACTGATCCGCCAGTGTCAGTTCCAAGTGCAAAATCAACTGCTCCAGCTGCAACAGCAGCAGCAGAACCTGAAGATGAACCACCTGCTGTTATCTTGGTACTAGGATACAGGGGATTCAGCACGGGTCCAAAATGCGAGTGGATACCACCCGATCCCATCCCAAACTCGTCAAGATTAGTCTTTCCTGCAATCACTACACCAGCTTCCCGCAATCTTCGCACACAAGTAGCATCATATGGCGACTGATAGGTCTCTAATATTTTGGACGCACATGTTGTCGGTAGATCCTTGGTCACTATGTTGTCCTTGATACCGGCAACCAAGTGTGAAAGTGGTAGTTCCTTGTCAGCGTTATCCACTAATCGTTTCTCCGCCGAAGGATCAATATTTATGAAGATGTTATACCGTTTTTGAAGTTCAGGTATGGATCTAATTCGACTTAGAGCTGTCTTCAAGCTCATGTTTACTTGACTTGCACTTTTGAACAACGTTTTTTGATCACGAAGACAATCGATAAAGCATAAAAGCGGTATAGAAAGCGTTCATAATACTAAAAAGAGAACAATATCGAACCTTATGAGTTTTTAAAGCTAATTTAGCTTGATCTGTGTTGGAATGTGAGCCAGAATATTGTCAACGAAGTGTAGTTCTTAAAAAAAGGCGAATGTCGTAGTAGTACAGTAGTAGTACAGTAGTAATACAGTAGTAATAATTAAAATTGAGCAGTGCCATGACTATGCTCAATTGAACGATTTGAGTAAATAGGAATCATGAAGTTAGATGCTTCATACTTTCTCTGTCAAAAAAGACAGTATCCTTGATACGCGATGACCTTAATGATAATAACTAGTTAAGCTGACTTCAAGAAGTAAACAAAGATCCGTACTCTGCAATTGGTCCAAACCCTACAATTCGGTACACTATGGAATTCATAGACATAAGTGCAGATGACGGTAACATTGACGATTTGGGTGAGATTGACACCAGTGGTCAGGAAGTCTATGAATGCGCAGCGCTGGAGGAACTCGACCAAGAGGACATACAAGACAAGCCATCTAACTATGGAGGCTCTCTCGACTATGAAAGTGCTACTCCTATCAAGGAGACACGAAAGATGATGGAGGGACCAGGGCTGGAGAAGCTGATGAACAATTTAGTGATCGCCAATACGTCCTATAACAATCCAATAGCTCCAGAATCAGTAGAGAAACGACTACTACGCATTGAAAAAGAACTGGAAGACATTTCTGGGGATCAATTGCGCGATTTGAGCCCTCAAACAGCTCAAAAACTTAAAGATACAAAAGGTCTGTATTCCCAGGTGTCTAAAGCTTACAAAGACCGGCTCGGAACTATTCGTAAAGTCCTAACTGAAGAATTAGAGGCGGATGGCGAGTTAGAGATGATATCCCTTCCATGCATTGCATTTGACACAAAGGATATGCGAAGATTATTGAATTTGGAACGAAGAGTGCACAATATAGAAACATTGGTAGGTCCTCGTGAACTCACCGATAAGTCACTGGCCACAGAACTCGGTGAATTAGCAGCTCAAGCCAAACTAATACACAATGATAGCGAAACTCTGGATCAGTTCCATAGGCGAGTACAAGAGATTGAAAAAGAGTACGAAAATTCCCTCCTAGGAAGAAAGTCTAAGGACGATCGTGTATTGCATCGTCATGCAGTAGACCAAATGGAATCTCAAGAGTCCAGAGTCAATGAGTTGTACCGTTACCTTGGTGTCCTGAAAAAATACGGGCCCATACTGCCCCAGTTGACCAACAGGATCAAGGAAATCAATGGGATCAGCATGAAGCAAACCGAGAGCCTAAACATAATAAGAACAATTGATGTTTCAATTGAAGATTTACAGAAGCAAGTTCAACAGTGGGAAGAAGTCACACAAACCATGGAACAGAAGCTCACTGCACAGGAAGTTGAGCTGGAAGAGAATATCAAATATTTCAACCATACTGTGGCAAAGCTAGAAGACAGAATAAGGCCTTCTAACAGTTGTTGAATAGTGCCTTCTCCATCACGTGAAATATCGAGCTTCTTGACGAAGGTTTTCAATATAAAGGTAAGTTGGATCTTAATGGAATATAGACTGCAATACGTTGAAGTCAGCAAGAAGCCTTTGAAATCCATTTGTCATGAGTACCCAATACTCAGTGGACTCAGCTGGCTCGTATATGCAAGCCATGCAGGTCATGGCAGAGGTGTCAGAGTCCTTGAGCTTTGAGAGAATGAAGAGAACATCACCTCACGAAAATGACGGAAAGGGAAAAACCAGCAGTAAGTCTGTGGATAACAAGATGGCTCTCACAGTTTTGGCCCAGGATAAGAACGACTGGGATGCTATCTTTGAAGAGTTTAAAAATTTAAGCTTTGAGAAACTCAACTCTGTCTTAAAATCCCACAAGAAAGGGAGCTCAAAGGCTACCTACAGGAAAATGCTACGTTTGATTCAGAACTGCTCCAGTCCTTTACCTCAGGATGTTTTATTGGAATCGATTCTGGAAATTTTACATGCTCAGGATAAAAGTCAACTAGAATCTGAGCTTCTCAACCTTTTGGGAGCAGGAAATATAGAGATCATATCGTTTGTGTTACAGTCCAAGAAACAGCTTGCATCTCAACCTATAGATCAAACATTACATCTGATTTTGAATCCAGACAGCTCTTCTAGGCTAATGACAAATAGAGAAATGAAAGAGCAGGTTGCAGAGAATGCATACCTAGCCAAGAATCAAAAACTGAATGCAGCAGAAAAAGTTGTCAAATATCCTCATGTTTTCAGGAAGTATGAGCAGGGAGGATCTTCCATACTCTCTGTCTCGGGTCAGAAGTATACTCTGCCAGTGGGGACAACCAGATCTTCTCTCCAAACACATGAAGAAATTAGAATTCCTGCAGCAGACCAAGCGGCTCACAGAAAATCGCTATATACAAAGCTACTGAAGGTGAACGATCTTGATCGCTATTGTAAGGCAGTCTTCAGTTACGAGACATTGAATCAGATTCAAACATTAGTGTATCCAGTGGCGTATGAAACCAATGAAAACATGTTGATTTGCGCTCCAACTGGTGCAGGTAAGACTGATGTTGCCCTCTTGACTATTATCAATACTATTAAGCAATTTTCCATTATTAATGAGTTAGGGGACATTGATATTCAATACGATGATTTTAAAGTGGTTTACGTGGCTCCATTGAAGGCATTGGCAGCTGAAATTGTCGATAAATTTCAGAAGAAGTTATCATGCTTCGATATCAAGGTTAGAGAGTTGACTGGTGATATGCAGCTAAAAAAGAGTGAGATTATGGAGACCCAAATTATTGTAACCACTCCGGAAAAGTGGGATGTCGTAACTAGAAAAGCGAATGGTGACAATAGTTTAGTCTCCAAGGTCAAACTCCTCATTGTAGATGAGGTACATCTCTTGCACGAAGACAGAGGTTCAGTCATCGAGACTCTGGTTGCAAGAACTCTAAGACAAGTCGAAAGTTCGCAGTCCATGATCCGTATCATAGGTTTATCTGCTACATTACCTAACTTTATGGATGTTGCAGACTTCTTGGGTGTTAACAGACAGGTTGGGATGTTTTACTTCGACCAGTCTTTCCGCCCAAAACCTTTGGAGCAGCAACTGTTGGGTTGTAGAGGTAAAGATGGTAGTAAGCAATGTAAAGAGAACATTGATAAAGTATCATATGAAAAATTGATTGAGATGATTCAAAATGGATACCAAGTCATGGTTTTTGTGCATTCAAGGAAGGACACAGTCAGGAGTTCCAGGACTTTTATAAGTATGGCGCAGTCAAACGGTGAATTAGACCTCTTTGCTCCCGATCCAACTATGCAGACCAAGTATGCAAAAGAACTTGCAAAAAATCGGGACAGGGATATCAAGGAGATTTTTCAATTCGGTTTTGGTGTTCATCATGCAGGTCTTGCACGTACTGACCGTAACTTAACTGAACGCATGTTCAAAGATGGTGCAATCAAAGTTTTGTGTTGTACGGCAACTTTGGCATGGGGTGTCAACTTGCCCGCTGATTGTGTTATAATCAAGGGCACTCAAGTTTACGACTCTAAAAAAGGTGGTTTCACGAATCTTGGAATATCCGATGTGATTCAAATTTTCGGGCGTGCTGGTAGACCTGGGTTCGGATCCGCCAACGGTACGGGTATTTTATGTACTTCAAGTGATTCTCTGGATGATTATGTCTCCTTACTGACTCAGCAACATCCTATTGAATCAAAGTTTGGTTCTAAACTGGTTGATAATTTAAATGCAGAAATCTCTTTAGGAAGTGTCACAAATGTGGAAGAAGCGGTGCAATGGCTGGGGTACACCTACATGTTTGTCAGGATGAGAAAGAACCCTTTTACTTATGGTATTGATTGGGAAGAAGTGGCCTCAGATCCACAATTATACGATAAAAGAAAGACCATGATCGTTAATGCAGCGAAAAGACTACACACTCTGCAAATGATTGTTTATGATGAAGTCCAACTAAATTTTATACCTAAAGATCTTGGGCGTGTTTCATCTGACTTTTACTTACTGAACGAATCTGTTGAGATTTTCAATCAGATGTGCGACCCAAGAGCTACCGAAGCTGATGTACTGTCCATGATCAGTTACAGTAGTGAATTTGATGGAATCAAATTTCGAGAAGAAGAGGCTACGGAACTCGCAAGACTCTCAGAGACAGCCGCCGAATGCCAAATCGGTGGGAATTTGGACACTCCTCAGGGGAAGACAAATCTGCTGCTGCAGGCCTACATTTCGCAGACTCGTATTATGGATTCAGCTTTAGCATCAGATTCGAACTATGTTGCTCAGAATTCGGCAAGAATATGTCGAGCCCTCTTCTTAATCGGCATGAATAGAAGATGGGGTAAATTTGCAAAGGTTATGTTGGATATTTGCAAATCCATTGAGAAAAGAATCTGGACATTTGACCATCCTCTTTGCCAATTCGATCTTCCTGACAACATACTACGCCAGATTAGAAGTAAAAATCCTTCTATGGAGCATTTATTGGATCTCGATCCCGAAGAGCTTGGAGAATTGGTTCACAACAGGAAGATGGGCAGTAAACTATTCAGCATTCTTAACAAATTTCCAAAGATTGACATCGACGCTGAGATATTTCCAATTACAGCGAATGTCATGCGAATCCACGTTACGCTAAGTCCCAATTTTGCTTGGGACTATAGAATTCATGGAGAGGCCCAGTTCTTCTGGGTCACAATTGAAGAATCTGATAAATCCCAAATATTGCATTTTGAAAAGTTTATACTGAACAAGAGGCAACTCGCGAATTCACATGAAATGGACTTCATGATACCTCTTTCAGACCCTCTGCCCCCCCAAGTAGTTGTGAAAGCGGTATCAGATAATTGGATTGGTTGCGAATCTGTCCATGTTATTTCATTCCAGCACTTGATCAGACCTCACAATGAAACTTTGCAAACGAAGTTGCAACGACTAAGGCCGCTTCCAATCCAGGCTCTCCAAAATCCTCTGGTGGAGTCCATCTATCCCTTCAAATATTTCAATCCCATGCAGACTATGACGTTCCATACCTTATACAATACCAACGAAAACGTATTTGTTGGTTCGCCCACAGGATCAGGTAAAACTGTTGTCGCAGAGCTGGCAATATGGCATGCATTCAGAGATTATCCTGGCAAAAAAATAGTTTATATCGCCCCCATGAAAGCCTTGGTGCGTGAAAGAGTTGACGACTGGAGAAAAAGGATAACCCCGGTTACCGGGGACCGGGTGGTTGAACTTACTGGTGATTCTATACCTGATCCCCGAGATATTCGGGATTCGACTATCGTAATCACGACTCCCGAGAAGTTTGACGGTATCTCTCGTAACTGGCAAACTCGTCAATTTGTTCAGGATATCTCGCTTGTTATTATGGATGAGATTCATCTCTTAGCTAGTGATCGTGGTCCTATTTTGGAGATGATTGTGAGTCGTATGAACTACATTGCATCCCGTACAAGGCAGCCAGTCAGGTTATTGGGTATGTCCACTGCAGTATCTAACGCATATGATATGGCCGGTTGGTTAGGCGTGAAATCGCGTGGTCTTTACAATTTTCCATCGAGTGTGCGTCCTGTTCCTTTGAAAATGTATATTGATGGCTTCCCAGACAACTTGGCTTTTTGTCCATTGATGAAAACTATGAATAAGCCAGCATTCATGGCCATCAAGCAACATTCTCCTCATAAGCCAGCACTAATCTTCGTTGCTTCCCGTCGTCAGACGAGATTGACTGCTTTGGACCTCATTCACCTCTGTGGTATGGAGGATAATCCAAGAAGATTCTTGAATATTGACGATGATGAAGAGCTGCGTTACTATCTATCTCAGATCACGGATGATACATTAAGGCTATCTTTACAATTCGGTATTGGTCTGCATCATGCAGGTTTGGTTGAAAAGGACAGAACAATTTCTCATCAGCTATTTCAGAAGAATAAAATTCAAATTCTTATCGCCACATCTACCCTTGCATGGGGTGTGAATTTACCGGCCCACCTGGTTATCATAAAAGGTACTCAGTTTTTTGATTCAAAGATCGAGGGTTACAGGGACATGGACTTGACGGATATACTGCAAATGATGGGTAGAGCGGGAAGACCTGCTTACGATACTACTGGTACAGCAATTGTTTACACCAGAGAAGCAAAGAAAATGTTCTATAAATATTTCCTCAACGTTGGTTTTCCTGTCGAATCGTCTTTGCATAAAGTGCTTGATGACCATGTTGGTGCTGAAATTGCGTCTGGCGCTATCTCCAACAAGCAGGAAGCGATGGACTTTTTGAACTGGACATTTTTCTTCCGAAGGGCCCATCATAATCCAACTTATTATGGAATTGAGGAAGATACAACAACAGCGGGGGTTAACAAAGCCTTGAGTGCGCTTATTGACACAACAATCAGTAATCTAGAAAAGTCTCAGTGTGTGGAAACATTCGGCACAGAAATTGAATGTACGCCATTTTTGAGTATAGCGTCATATTACTACCTCTCCCACAAGACCATTCGCACTTTGTTAAGTCAAATTCATGATAAAGCTTCATTCAAGGAGGTATTGAAATGGCTTTCGTTGGCGGAAGAATTCAACGAGTTGCCGGTTAGAGGCGGTGAAATGATCATGAATGTTGAGATGTCAGCTCAATCACGATACTCAGTCGAAAGCACCTTTAATGACCAAAATGAAATCAACATGTTCGATCCACATATCAAGGCATTCTTATTGCTCCAAGCTCACCTAAGTCGCGTCAATCTTCCTATTGCGGACTACATTCAGGATACTATCTCCGTTCTGGATCAGTCATTGCGTATCTTGCAGGCCTATGTTGATGTAGCAAGTGAACTGGGTTATCTGAGCACTGTGCTTACGATTATCAAATGCATGCAGAGCGTTAAGCAAGGATACTGGTATGAGGACGATCCAGTGGGTATCTTACCAGGCTGTTCTTTAACTAGAAGAGATGAGAATTTGTTTGACGAGAGAGGTTTCATCATCAAAGAGGTTGAAGCCAAACCATTGCTTTCTCTGCAAAAAATTGGAGAAATGGGATACAAGAAGTTGCAAAGTGTTATGAATACGTTGAATGTGCATGAAGATGAGAGGAAGCAGTTTTTGCATGTTTGTCAAAGACTACCAGTGTTAGCTGATATCCAGGTGGAGGAACAAGAAAATGCTGAGAAGTTAGTCATCTTTGCAAAACATGCTGGGTCTAAATGGAACAAACATTTTGAAGTTTATTGTGAGAAATTTCCGAAGATGCAAAAGGAACTCTGGTTCGTTATTGCATACCAAGGAAATGAGCTCATGATGATAAAGAGATGTCAGCCTAGAGAACATGGCAAAGAGGTTAAAATCATCTGTGATTTCATTGTACCAGAGGAACTTATGGGTAAGAAACTCACATTTTTGATTATCAATGACGCTCTGGATCTCAAGTACGAGCTAGAGTACCAATTGAAATAGACTGGAAAGCCAAACATCTATGGTATGTGCAGTTTATATAAAATTACAAATCTATTCAAAGAATTCATCCTCTTCCTCCTCTTCATGCTTTTCATCAGGAGATTGCTCTTTCTTCTCAACATTTGATTCTACAAGTGATACACCGGACCCTTCTTTGTCAAGTCTCTTACCGCTTAAAATGGCCTCTAAGGATACTGGCAAGGTTCCTTCTTCCAGCTGCTTAGCGATTAGATCCCTGAATGCTTTTTTCCGTAGTTCAGTCTTTTCTAGACCACTTTTATCTGATAGTTCTTCGCCTGTAGGATATAGAGCAATGTATTTTTCGGTCTTTGGGAAGTTTACGACATAACAAAGATCAATTTTGCTTTGCAAAAGAGCGTCTTTGGATTTCTCATTTTCCTTAAGCTCCTCAACTGCTTTTAAAGCTTTCTTATATTTCCTTAGAGCCTTCTTTCTCTCAAAAAAGCGGACCATATGATATTTCTTTGCATTGTCCTTTACCTTGCTCTTCAACTTGGCGTTTTCAAGCTCGAATTTTAGTGCTTCCAATGTTCTCTCCTTCTCAACAATAATCGTATCTGGCAAGGAATCTCTTTTCCTTGAAAGTAGCCTCTCCAAATCTCTTATTCTCTTCTTGATCTTGTTCGCTCCAGCGTCGATAAACTGTGCCATTTCTAGCGAGCTACCCTTGCTACGAAGTCTCTTATTTTGCTGCGCATTGTAGGCCATCCTGGGATCGTGGCAGTCCTTTAATAAAACTCAAGGTCAGTATATGAAATGCTTCAATTATAGTCAATTATAGTCAATATTTAATAAATTTTCTTAGATTTTTTTTTTCCACCTCATCGCTTAACAGAAATATAATAACAAACAAATCAATATAAACAATACTATCCGCCTATCTCACTGGACTTGTTGGTTCCAGTCCTTGACAGTAACCGTTTCTAAAACTATATATCATAAAATAAGAAAAATGGCCCTCACCAAATTTCCAAGGAATTCGCACGATCAAAAGAGAAGGCGACGATACCTGCGCACACCTCTATAAAAGTTGTCAATAAGCTTTTATCAGTTCTTGTTCTTCTTCCTTCCAAAGAAACCTCTCTTTTCTTTTCTTTTGCTGCTCCCCCGTATCGACTGGAGCCTGATACACAGTTTGTTCAGCATAACTTTGCTGTTGCGGAGCCATACCCTGAGGTGCACCATAAGGATTCGAGGCAAACAAGGGGAAATCAGGTCTCACTCGGAACCCGTATTGCGGTGTTTCCAATTGTTGGGCCCAACTTGGATCTCCTGAAACTGCATACTCAAAACTTCTGATCGTATCCAATGGTCTCTCATCTCTTGCTCTAGTTGGATTAGAGACGTCTGGCTGGTTAATAGGTTGTCCAAACACATCACGTAGAACTCCGGATCCATCCACTGAGAAATATGATTTCCTATTCATATTATCCTGGAAAGTCTCTGCTGCCTGTTCAAAAGGCTGGGCCTCCTGAACAGCTTCCAATATAGGATCTGCAATAGAACCAGTACGAATCTTCAAACGGTCGGCATCCTCTCTGGAAATCTGAACTTTTGCTTGTTGACCCCCATGACCACCACTGCCATCCGAGTTACCGGAACTACTTGACTTCTTCCTAAAGTGCATCATCTTTACTAACCTTGACAAGCGAACGACAAACCTTTAAAGCTTTCAGGAGCTTTTGTATATTGTTTAACTGTTTTGATGAAGTTGTTTGTATTCATTGAAAGAGAATTCAGAGAGGCGATCGTGGCGAAGCATCGCTATAAGAAGAACATAACGTGACTGGTTTCTCCAAAGTTGAAGAATTATCCAATTGAAGGCCTCTGGGCCGTGTATATATTGTTGTATAATATGTGTATGCGAGATGCCGTTCAGTGGGAACAATAGTGGAGGATGGAGGCCTTGATAGCGTTGCACGCGGTGGTCAACTCGGAGTCTTCGATGTTGGAATTGATGCAAACTTTTAGGCTGGGCACGACGGGTAAGGTCTCCTGTCTTAGTACGATCGTATTTCTTGTGATAAGGATACCGTGTTGGGACAGCAGGGTGTCGACGATCGATTGTAGGAACTGTTCTTCTTGTTCGTATGGTTCGACGAATTTGGTCGTCACACAACGTTTCTGAAGGTGTGAGACCGTTTCGAAAAGCTCTTGTGCCGTGTAGTTGAATTTGGAAGACCTTAGTTCTGGTGTGAGTTGTATGTGCAGCACTGGAGATCTTTCGTGGGATGTCACCGTGATGAAGTCGGACAACTGGGAGTCGCTATTAAAGAAATCATGCAACTGTTGTGAAAGCTGGTGCAGACGAGTCACTGCGGAGTTGTCTCTGTCCATGATTTTGAGTACTTGGGTTGCTGCAGTGGTAGTGTATGCTGGTAACGAAGCAGAGAAACAGTAGGCATTGGAACCAATCTGCTGATGGTGACTCATGACGTGGTCACCGAGAACAAACGCACCTGAGGAACCCAATGCTGTGGCCATCGAACCGATTGTGACATCAATGGAGCTGGCACGCTCCATGTTGAAGTGTTCGGCAAGACCACGACCGGAGGCTCCCAGAACCCCAAGTGAGAAAGTTTCATCAACAAATAGCCTAAACTTATACTTGTTCTTTAAATGCGTCAACACGGGCAAAGGTGGAATATCACCAGAGTTGTGAAATAGACCTTCTGTAACAATGAATTTTCTAGAGATCGCTGGTAACCTCTCTTTCTTCTCCATTTCGGTCAATTCTTGTAACAGTGCTTCTAGAGACTCCATGTTGTTGTGCTCAAAGTAGTAGACGGTGGATCTACTCAATTGCAAAGCGTTTTGCGACGAAATAGATACCTGATCGTCCGCAACAATCAGATCACCACGCTTGGTGAATGCAGGAAGAACGGATGAAGCCACACAAAAATCCTGACCATACAATACTGCATCCTCAGTGCCAAAGAATTCTGCCAGTGCGTACTGGAAATTGTAATGCACATCCTGGTTCCCATAGAAACCTGCGGGACCACAGGCACCCACACCATAATTCCTGATAGTTTTCTTGACGATTTCAACAACCTCGGGAGTGCCAGCCAATTGCAGAAAGTTGTTCGAAGCCAGATTCAACACATCAGTATATCTCTCAGAGCCTTCGTTACGGGTTACTGTCACACGGTTCTCATTCTCTCCCATTTCCAGCACAGGCATTTTCTCAAGCCTCCAACGTTGCAATTCCATAGCGGATTCATCCACTATTGATTCTGGTTGCCAATCTTCAATTAATAATTCCACTTCTTGTTCCGTCAAATTGGGTTTCGTACCCTGTAAACCAGTCTTTTGTTGCGGTTTTGACAAATAATAACCAATCCCATACAGAATCAGTATAATCTCCACTGCAGTACGGTAAGGATCATCCTGATGAGATTTCCTCACGTACGATATCACGTAAGGACCACCAGGGATTTTCATTAGTATGGCATACAAGTAATACCACACATAGGAATACGTCTTAACCACAAAACTAGGGATTGGAATCGACGAGGGCAAAACCTGTGGAATATGGGCCATCTTAAGCAAACAGACGCCTCGAAATGCCTGTCGAGATGCTACTTTTCACAAGTAGTGATGCTTTAATAGCGACTTTTTTCACTCTTCGCGTTGGTCAAACAAGGCGCAAAAAGAGGGTAAAATAAAAGCAGGCATTACAAGACGTTTAGATGGCTGAAGAAGGCTAGTTTGGAAACCAATTGGTGCATGTTGATGCGGTGGCTTGGTCTATGGCTCAAACATTTGAAAAATTTGTACTTATTTATGTGAAGTTTAAGCCGTGTAACTTTCTACGGTTGATGGCAGAACTATCAAAGGACCTATATTTGGACCATATGTTCCAGTTATCTTGCAATGAGTTTATTTAGCGAGTTAAGTTTTATCCAGCTAGCTTTTTTGTTGATTTCTACCTTACTTGCTCGATCTATGGAATTTTTTGAATGATCCAAAAATTAATTTGTACCCAATAGTTATCGAAGATATCTAACTTCTTTGCATAGGAAGCTTTAGAATCTGAGCGATCACCTTTACCAAGTTGGGATCTCAATAGTCAAGTTTCTTGAAATGCAAATTAGGCCATCAGCGATACAAATTCAACGTACCTATCAAGTGGTCGTCAAGGCTCGAAATAGTTATTTAGATCTATTTACTATTTGAGCATTGCGGCCTGACGAGTAAAAAATCTAGCAATTCAGTGTGTTTATTTCTCAGTTGAATGCTGAAACTACTCAGTACCCTGCATCTTTCACAATTTACGCTATAATTAGTAGTCTGGGGTAGAGATCGTGATTATGTATTGAGCTTGAGTGAGTAGGTAGTGTATTTCCGTGCCAACATATTCGGCAATGACCGTCTAATTTTAGCGTTCTATTATTGCAACCCTAATGATCTATTCTTGTTCAAGATCGTCAATTAACGCGGACTACCTTAGTCAATGCCAAGACTTGTTTCTAGCGCATCTAATGCAATGTCTCGTACAGAGAACATACGATCAAAAAATAGATTGATAGCTTGGCATTTGCTTCTCGAGAATTCAAACCTGGGGTTATTCTGATGTTGGACGCCACTGAGCCTTACTACGCGATACCAGGGAGCCCCCAAATTGAATAATCACTGCCAATTCTATGGTTATTTAATGGGTCTACTTAATTATAGATGAAATTCGTGGAGTGAAAAGAGGATCTAAGATTAAAACATGTCAGCATTTGCTCAAACTGACTTCAATTCTGATCGATATGAAAGATGTAGACCAACTTATCCCAATGAATTCTTTCAAATCCTGGACAATTACCATCAGGACAAACAGCGTTTGCTTGTAGATGTCGGTTGTGGTCCTGGTACTGCTACTATCCAAATGGCTGGCGAATGGAAAGCTTTTGACAGGATTATTGGAACAGATCTTTCTCCAGCAATGATACAAACGGCTAATCAACTGTCTAACACAGTACATGACAATCGTTTATCCTTCTATGTGTCCTCGAGTGACGACTTTGCATTTCTAGGACCGAATTACAAGAATCAACAGACTGTGGATATGATTACAGCTGCAGAATGTGCCCATTATTTCGATGAAAAGCGATTTCAAGGCGCTGTGGCCTCTAATTTACGTTCTAGAGGAACAATTGCAATATTTGGTTACGGAGATGCCATATTCTTAGATTATCCAAAGACTGACGCTATCATTAATGATGTATCGTATGGTAAAGAGAAGTTGGGGTCCTTGTGGGACGAACCTGGTCGGACTATTGCTCGTGAAATGCTAGCCAAATGGAGTTTTGATCCCAAATTCTTTACCGATATCGAAGACTTTTCCTTACAAGCTACTACACTACGATCTACAGCAGCCTCTGAGCTCCCACAAAAGCCGCTGCTAATCATTAGAGAGATGACAGTGGCAGAATACGCCTCTAACATAAGAACGTGGAGTGCCTATCACACATGGCAGAAGAAGTTTGGCGGCTCGAAGCCAGAATTGGGTAATGAATTTATCAAGAATGTTAATAAGGTTTATCCCGAACTCACGGCCTCTACAAAAGTTCGAGTAGCTTACAGCACATACTACAAGTTTGCTAGACGGATATAATGACTCCTACTATATTCGACCATGTTGTGACAGCCGCTCACTTTTTTAACAGATTCCAAATACAATGTCATCCTTGCTTATTGTTTGCATTATGATATGGTGAATAAGTGCAGTCATAAATTATCTGCTAAACAATACTATAACTCGAGCAAATTCTATGTATTTTGAAGCAATTCAACTCACCTTGCAACAGTCATGTCATAATGCTGTCATGTAGGTACCGACGTTTAAACTTGAAAATCACATTTCGCTTTAACGTCTAACTTCTTCCTCTGCATGGGTTGCTAAGTATCATTGTTTATTGATTCACTTGTGCTGACCGGGGCAAGAGTATTATAATGATATTACAATAAATGCTAAAATGTCAAATGTAATGTGGTTCTTTTTAAACGCAAGTTAACAGTTAACTTCAGGCTACTATGTTATTTTTCGTTTTAGTGTCATACTAATTGGCATTGAATTATTCAATCATATCATAAGCTCAATTCGACAATTTATACCCAATGGTTGCTAGAGTAGTTTGACTTAAGGTATAATTTTTCAAATCTTCCCTATTAAACAGTAAATACTAACATTGTCTACCTTATGGATATGAGACTAGCAAGTTCGTCAGAATAACTCTGAATTAGACATCTGAATTATGGTTCGTTGGTGATTAGCGACCGGCTCAAAGTCATCTGCATAAGTACTGGTCGATGATTCAAGCGTAATAGTACCAAAATTGTTGAAGGTCAAAAAAGATGCCTTGATTTTCCAGCCGGCAACAAATAGTCCAAGAGGACTACAGTGGTAGTTGTCTTGGGGCGTATAAATCTAGTCTTGCCGGTATCGCTCAATAACAATTAAGCGCACATGGAACATTAATGTTCCTCGAGCTTAGTTTGTTGTGTCATTCGCTAACTCGTATGGGTTGGTAGTCCTGTTAGTCATATTTCAATACTTCATGTCCGATCGCCGGTACCGGCCTCATCGCATAAGCTTCGAAATAAGCTTTGCAATATGAAAACCCCTGTTTACCATTAATGAGCTACAAACTATATAACATCTAAAGAAATCAGGCCTGAATATGCTGTTAATTCACTACGAAACTGACCACCATTAATAAATGTCTGCTTTTGCTGAGAGCGATTTTAATGCTGATCGATATGATCGTTCTAGACCATCATACCCTAGTGATTTCTATCGAATTCTAGATCAGTATCATAAAGGCCAACGTCATTTGCTCGTTGATGTCGGATGTGGACCCGGAACTGCCACATTGCAGATGGCCAAAGAGTTGAGAGAGTTTGACAAGATCATAGGAACTGATATATCTGATGCTATGGTAAAAAAGGCCCAGCAGTCGCAGTCAACTGTCAAACATGAAAGGTTATCTTTTGCACTGGTGCCAAGTGACGACTTTTCATTTTTGGGCCCAGTGGAAAATGACAGGCAGGTTGTTGATATGATCACAGCTGTAGAATGCGTGCATTGGTTCGATTACCAAAAATTTCAGGCCTCAATTGCAGCTAATTTGCGTTCCAATGGCACTATTGCGATCTGGGGATATGCGGATGCTGTATTTATCGATTATCCCGACTTGGATGACATTTTGGATGATGTAGCTTATGGCAGCGACCAATTGGGACCTTACTGGGAGCAACCAGGACGTAAAATTCTGCGTACCATGCTAGCGAACTGGAGTTTTAATCTGGATAAATTTACTGATATCCGTGAAGTTAATTTGAAGGCCACATCTTTGCGTACCACTTCAGTCTCCGAAATCCAACCACAGCCTCTTGTAATTGTCAAAGAAATGACGGTGGCCGACTACGCCGCCTATGTTAAGACTTGGAGTGCCTATCATGCATGGTACAAAAAGTTTGGCGATTCGAAGCCAGACGTTACAGAAGAGTTTGTGAAGCGAGTGAACAGCACGTATCCGGAGCTTACCGCAAATTCAACGGTCAAAGTTGCCTGGAATACCTTCTACAAATTTGCCAGGCGTATCTAGTCGGTAATACTGTTTTTAGTACAGTCCATTCAACCACGATTTGTCTGTACTACCTGTTTTATATGATCGATATTTAGCTAATAAAATTGTTAATTGCAAAAATGCAATGAGTTTACAGGACTGCCAATGTTCATAGTTAGTAATTCTGACTATTTGTTATTTCTTAATTTATTATGATAATGTATAGTTGTCTTTACCAAGAGATTGGTACAACGTCAAAACAAGAGAAAAAGAGTTTAAACGTCAAAGAAATGGAATACAAACATTCTTAGGCGAATCAAATCTATTGATATATTTACTGCGTAGCATATTTTCACAGAATTTATCACTCTATAAAATCATTGCTTCTTAATCCTTCAGTTACCATTCATTTAACATAAGACTTTAAAAACAAAGAAGAATAAGCACAGCCAAACTAATTATGATTTATACAGCCCGACGGAACATTAGAATAAATTAGATTTATTACAACCCAATATTATATTTTTAATAGAAAGGTGAATTAATACAAAACGAAATATCATAAAAACACAAGGAGGCTGGCTAAAATTCTGAAAAAAATTGTACAGTAATCATAACCGTATTCTACACCTGCTTCAAGTTATTGAACTTCATTAGGACTTTCACAAACGCTGTAAATTCACTTTAAATTATCATGAAACCTGCTGGGTTATGACCCTGCCTTTTCGGGTAACAAGAAGGAATCTGGGGGGTGGTTAAGAGCCATCCTTATGACTCTCGAGTATACTTTACACTTCTTAAAGGTTATCAGGACTCCCTGACTGCTGGATTACCACTAGTGTGCTAGGGAAGTACTTGAACTTGTGTAAGAAGATATGAAAAGTTTTGGAACGCTTGCGGTGGCTCTTTCTGCTGCTGTGGTGAACGGTTTATCCTTTCAACAGCCGTTTGCCTTTGAAGAACATGGCTCTAGTTTGCTTGAGAAGGCTATCGAGGCCTGGAAACAGGACCCTAAGGCAGTGGCTGGTTTAATGAGCGATGAAGTTCGTAAGAGTTGGGACGAATTGCCTTTGAAATTTCCTGCAGAGATCTCGCAGATGCAGTTTGTGACTAAGCCAAAAGATCCATCTGCTATCTTTACCAGAAAGCAGTGGGATGCTACTGTTGAGAGTGAGGATTTGGAGAACTACCAGTTGAGAGTGAACAAGATTAAAGACCCAAAGATTTTAGGGATTGATGGGGACGTTAAGCAATACAGTGGGTATTTGGATGTCCGCGATGAGGATAAGCACTTCTTCTTCTGGACTTTCGAAAGTAGAAATGACCCTGAGAATGACCCAGTTGTGTTATGGTTAAATGGTGGGCCCGGTTGTTCGTCGTTGACCGGTCTCTTCTTTGAACTAGGTCCTTCTTCAATTGGTGAGGATATCAAACCTATCCACAACCCATACTCCTGGAATAACAATGCCACTGTTATCTTCCTCGACCAACCGGTCAACGTTGGTTTCTCTTACTCCGGGTCTGAAGGTGTTACTGACACTGTCGCTGCCGGTAAGGACGTCTACGCATTCTTGCAGTTGTTCTTCAAGCAGTTCCCAGAGTATGCTGCCAACGGTCAGGATTTCCACATTGCCGGTGAATCGTATGCGGGTCACTACATCCCGGTGTTTGCGACAGAGATCTTGTCTCATCCAGTCTCAAAGAGAAACTTCAATTTGACCTCTGTTCTGATCGGTAACGGTTTGACCGATCCTTTAAATCAATACCCAGCCTACGAACCAATGGCTTGTGGTGAAGGTGGGGAACCTGCAGTGTTAGAACCGGAAGAATGTCAATCGATGAGCGACTCCTTGGACCGCTGCCTGGGATTGATTCAATCCTGTTACGAATCCGAATCTGTCTGGTCGTGTGTTCCTGCCTCAATCTACTGTAACAACGCCCAGATCAACCCATACTCTCGCACGGGTAAAAACGTTTATGATATCAGAAAGGAGTGCGAAGGTCAACTATGTTACAAGGACATGCAATTCATTGACGACTACTTGAATCTGGATTACGTCAAGGAAGCTGTTGGTGCCGAAGTCGACAAGTACGAGTCCTGCAATTTCGATATCAACAGAAACTTCTTATTTGCCGGTGACTGGATGAAACCATACCACAAGGCCGTCTCAGAACTATTGAACCAAGACATCCCCGTCTTAATCTACGCCGGTGACAAGGACTTTATCTGCAACTGGTTGGGTAACAAGCTCTGGACCGACGTTTTACCATGGAAATCCGCTGACGAGTTTGCTAAACAACCAGTTCGTCACTGGGTTGCTAATCTAACAAACGAAAAGAGTGGTGAAGTGAAGAGCTTTGAACAGCTAACTTACTTGAGAGTTTACGGTGGTGGCCATATGGTGCCCTACGACGTTCCTGAAAATGCTTTGAGTATGCTTAACGAGTGGATTCACGGTAACTTCACAATCTAGCCGACTATATAGGACAGTATATAAAATTTAACAGCTATATGAATATTTTCATGTTTTATGATACTTCGTTCGTATAGCGCCTAATCGAAAATTGTTTTATTCCGAACCATTCTTGAGATGGGCTCATTTGGAAGAACTCTCTGATCCATCAATATAAGCAGACAATTAAGCTCATATACTCTCACAATGGCCAGACGTAAAGCTCAAATCAATAATCTGTTTATATGTACCGTTATATGTTTGTCAATTATAGCGGCCGTTGAATATTTCAAGTACGGTACTAGGATCAATTACGAATGGTTCCATTGCACACCGGTCGTCGAAAAGATTGGTACACCAGAGAGCTCAGTGATTATGCTCTCATCTCGTGGGGGTCCTAGCTGTGATAAGAGAGGCGAGTTCAAGACTATTGTTAAGAGAATCTCTAGGGATTTCGAACCAAACAATGAACATTTATCCTTCTGTATAAAGGAGAATTTGGAGGTCCCACCAGTGCATTATCCAATCCATGAGAATAAAGGCCTACCAGGCTACATTGCGTATGCTGGTTATGACAAGGATTACAGTTTAGTTAAGGAGATGTGCGCTGATACACAAATTTATCACTTTTAAATCATCTCACTTAGTTATATACATTTAAATATGCTTTTAATGTCTGGATAATCACTGGCTTGTTTCCTGCGGTGATGCTATCGGAACCTCTGGTGCAGCTGGCGTGCCATCCTCCCCAATATTATTTCCTTGACTTGAACCGAGAGTACCATCGTACATCGGACAGGATTTCTTAGTCCTTATGTGGCCAACCTGTCCGCATCTGGCACATCTTCTTGTTGTGTTCTTGCTCTTGGCAACCTTGCCGTCAGATTTACTTTTTGTAACTTGACGAGCAGCCCTTCTTTGTTGAGATTTTTCCAAACTTGCCAATTCACTTTGTAGCAGCTTCTTTTGCATCTCAATATCCTCGACGTTATTGACCGCTGTGCTTTCTTCATCAAGTAGTTTTTCAACGTCCAAGTTGGCTTCTCTTCTCTTCTCTTTACTTCTCAAGTAACCTTTGATCACACGAGGATCTCTGATCACAACTGTCTGTCTTTGAATGATGCCATTTTCATCCCTTTTCTTGCGCACAATTCTCAAAACTTTCCCATCACTTCTATTCGTTAAGACATGGCGATTCGTTGGGTTAATTTCATCAGGATCTTCAATTTCTTCAAAGGGATTTGTAATACTTAAACTCTTTGCGTGTGTATACCATGTCTTGCTTATCTCCTCCTCATATGCCCTTTGTTGTTCTGCAACGTTGTAACTATGACCACCGGAGCTTTTATCCTTAGCATTTTCATTCCCAGATTTGAGAAAACCACCTTTCATCGATGTCTTCAAAAATGAAAACCCTTCACCACAACCAGTAGGATCACCAGCGCCGTGTATTTGTATCATTGCACGCATTTGGGTTGCATTAACGAAATTCTTGGTTGCATTCCAGGGAAGCAAGTTCTCTTCTAATTTTAAAAGTTTCTCATCAAAGTTGAAAAACTCGCTGTCTTCTTGGAATTGCAAACCTTGATTCATTGACTCAACTTCTGATACTTGTTCTGGCGATATTAGCTTTTTGGCATTTTCGTTATCAAGTAGCGGTTCTCCATCTTTTAGCTTCCACAACCCTTTGTCAGAACCTTCTCGTTGATATTTCATGAATTCCTTTATTTTTTGTCTGTTCTGTCCATAATCTTGATCGGGGAAATGTCTTGCTATGGGCTCGATTGATATGGCCTGTGAAGGAGTTCTGTTCAGTATACGGTAAACAACCATTCGCAATCTTGTCGTCCTCATTGAAGTAACTTTTCTCGAGTTCGGACCTGGGACTTCTTCCACTGGGAAAGTTTGACCTACAGCAAATAAATGATTGATAGGTCTCAGGTAAAACCGGTTACTAACCCCATTTCCTGAGCTTCTAACCAGTAGAAAATCAGTGCCAGAAACATCATGCTTGAAAACTGGGGCACGAACCATATTGTTGTACAGTGTCGGTACTATGTGACCGGGTTCGACAAAACCAAAGTTCCAAAATGGTGATTTATCCTGCACACCTAGGACGTGAGTTTCACCCACTGGCAATTTAGGACGCGACGCATCTTGCTCGTTCATCTTTCTATAATAGTTGATTAGCTTATTGGCCATACCGAATTTTGACAATACTATCGGTGTCTGTTCAGTATACTCTAAGAGGAAAACCGGTGCTGTATCTCCAACTGTCAGATCCTGTGTAGAAGAAAACGACTCCTTGACCTCCTTTCCCTTATCACGTTTCCTCTTCCGTACTTTCAGCTTGCTGAACACAATATTTGTTCCAGGTCTTATGCTCTTACCGAAATTTGGTCTGTGGAAGTGCCTTAAATCTCTCTTGGGCATATTGACCTTATAGTAAGGAGACTGAAGACGAATAGCTGGCTGTGAATGATCGATATTGAGATTGGAAATAGTCGCACGTACCTTCGTTTGATGATTGCGTCTAAGCACATTATATTCGACATCGTTTGAAATATTGAACTTTTGTACCAGACCCTTTTCATTCAAGGGCAAAAGATTGGCTTTGGCACTCTCGCTCTTCCTTGTTGTAGTTTCCTTTATGAGCAACAGCTGTTCATCATTCATATCCAACCTAGCCCGATTGTCGTTCAATTTGGCATCCACAAGATCATCCTCATCCCAATCCCAATCTTGGTCGTCCTCCTTCAATGGATATTGCGTAAGGTTAGCCTGATTTTTGGTTGATACTGCTCCTTCATTGATTATACGCTCTTGGTCCCAATCATCAGTAGCGATCAATAATTCTTCAGATATTTCATGCGTATGATGATCTTTTTTCTCTTCGTGATGCACTTCTGGATAAATCTCATCCAGCGTAACCGTAACGATACCACGACGTTGTCGCCGGTTAGAATTTGAGGGCACCAGAGATGATGAGGATTTCCATACGTTGTCCTTAGTGTTAAACAATCTTTTTTGATCTGGCTGGACGCGCAGATTTAAGTCCAACGGTATCAGTGGATCGAGATTCTTCCTAGTTGTACTATTTTCAAAAGCCCAGGCATATTTTCCAGCTCTCCTATACAACAGTCTATTCCACTTCAGGACTTTCCCTTTCTTAAAATCTGGGAAGTAGCTCCGCAACAAAGATTTGTCCTCCTTTGCCTTCCTCTCTGCCTCTTTCAAAAGCCGCTGCTGCTGTCGTAATTTCTGCTGTTCTATTTGTAATTTCTCTTGCTGTTGTTGTTGTTGTTGCGTTTCTGCGGCGTTATAGGCTCCGAATGAGTGGTTTCGTTCCATATATACGCCCTGACCACTTTCCATCCCCATAAATAGGGCATTATTACCTCCATCGTAATCCGCTCCAGGCATATCGCGGCCCATAAAATCGTTCACATGGTCGTGACCAGTATTCCCACTCATGGCAAGACCTCCATCCTCCAATCCTGTAGTAATCGAACGACCTGGTCTAGATATTTCTTCGTCAGGTAGCTCTTCATCGGCTAACTCATCCTCATCCTCAAAGTCTATCGCATCGGGCAAATGTTTCGTCTCTGTTTCTTCACCCTGGCCAATGTAGTTTCCAATCTCTAAAGTCCCAAACTCACCTTCAAAGATAGCGCCATAGGCATCATCTTCATTTGATAGATCCTCACCTTTCTGCTTCTTCCCTTTCTGAGTAGCACTCATTTAACAACTCCCAATCCTCTTGGTATCTCTATCAGCCTCCGATAGGCTGTTAAAACGCTCCCGTAAACCGCTTAAAATGATACGAACTTGTTGATAGTTGGTTTAAAGGTCAACTTGATGAACTTTGACGCCCAACGTTGAAAGCGACGCTTAGAACAGACACCTTTAAAGCTTCAAGCTTGAAGAACTTGAGAATTTAAGGCTCTCATAGGTTTGATTGGCTGTATAAGATGAATTCTCTGATAGATAGAGCCAATAGTACAAGCTACTTTGGAGTTGCAGAAAAAAAGTGCCATTGGAAATACGACTGGTATGCTACAACTTCTCCCGAGACAAGCAGTGGGAGTCATACACACGCGAATGCAGACTCTAGTCGTGGCAACGAGGATGGTAAGCATTCACTGAGGTTCAAGACTTGGCTGCGCTCCGATATGCCAGTTTTTGGTGGTTGGCCAGATATAGAGAAATCGGACCTCTTCGACCTTTCAAAATACACTACAAATGCCAACAGCAGCTCAACCAAAGCAAAAAACGGTCATACAATTAATACGGGGGCTGTTGGTGACAGTATGACTGAGGAAGATATCAGGGGTGCCGTTGGAAATTCCGAATCTATGATCACTTTATCGAGCTCCGCAGCTAACGCTAATGCGGCACAACCAGATTCAACTGCCTCTGCAGACACCAAGGAGGAGCCAAAGGTGCAAGCCGAGCACGTAATGAATGCAAATAATGAGGATGAAAAGCCTCAGGCTGCAGATGTTGAAGGCGATGTGAACATGGAGTAAAGCCTCCATATCTATGTAAAATTATGTTGTTGAGAATCTATAATTTCTACTCAAGTGGCCCATTCCGTTTGAGAATAATAAAACCTACACCATCTCTAGCGACTTCAACCGCATCTTCAATTTCCTTTTGAAGTTTTTGCCTTTCTTCAGCTCTAACTTCCTTATCCAGGTCATTGAGTTCTTTCATTATCCCGCTCCACTGCCTAGTGTCACCAGATCCAGACATAACCATTATCATAGTTCCTGAACAACATTTCGCATAGACTTCTTGCAACGAGGCAGAAAAAAATTCAAGAGCATCTTCTGGGGTTGATACTTCGCAAGGACGTAACGCTGATGGAGTGGCATATCCTCTGCCAAACTCTAGTCCTCTTAACCGACAAACAAACAGGTCATATTTGTTGAGGTTTTCAGTCATTACGGACATAATTTCTCTATCTGATCTGCATCGTATGGCAGATTCAAGGTGATTTGTTCCAGCAACGTGTAACTTGGGACCTGTATCGCTCAAGCGCATTGACTTTACACCCACTTTGGATAGTTTATTGAACAAATTCTCAGTGTTGATCGTTAGACCAAATCCCATGCCGTTAGCGATCTTCGCCTTGACAAGCTTCATACAAGCTGTGGCATCTTCGATGGAATCATGACCTAGACCGTTATCATTCTGTATATCGTCGTTCAAAAAAGTGGATGCCAGATAACGCAACGCAGGTCTGAATGGTGGTCCAGCCTTGTGGTCGAATATAGCCGCTGTGTCGACGACCTTCGGGTGTCTCATCTGTAGGACGTCAAAATCGCTCTGAAGTGAGTGACCTATAAGTATATCTTCTGTGCCGACTATTTTCAAAATATCATGCTGAACATCTTGTAAAGTGGTAGTTACATCCGATAGTTTCTCCTCAGTTATTCCGCTGTATCTTGTCATATAATCTATGATTGGAACACTAGGCTTGACAAGTTTATCATAAACCACTTCCAAATTGAAGTTTACAATGCTTACTCTTGCCAACACTAGTCCTTCCTCCGCCCGACACATTTCACAATCTAGGGCAAATATATGAGAGCCCTCGTGTTCAAAACTTAGAGTTGGTAAATATTTGACGGGTTGTTCTTCGTATCTCTGAGTGAGTTCATTCCGCAGTTCGTCAGTCAGACCAGCGGTTTCCATGTGGATTGGATAGTCATTTTCAAGCAAATCATCAACACTCATAAGTAGATCATTTATAGTAATTTTCCTATTTTCAAGCTCCTCTCTACGCTTTTTCTTCTCGTTCTTGGAAAGCTGTACGTTCACAAAAGAATTGTAAGCTGAAAAAAGTGAAGTATTGGACCCAGGAGCAGAAACAGGAAAGGCCTGCAACTCTTTTATTATGGTTGGGTCATTCAGACCTTTGAGATGAGATTCTCGTAACTGTTCTTTACTCTCACTGAATTTCGAGCCTTTGGGGAGATTAAAATCCTCGACCTGCAAACCAGGAACAAGCAGAACGATCACTTTTTGTATTGCACTCCTATTCTCGATTGTCACCCACTTTGGAGCGTTGTTATTCCCATCCATCGCATATACAACTAAATCTCTCAGCTCTCTTACATTGATTTTCCTATCAAGGCGGTCTCTAACCTCCAGCAGTGGCTTCAAAATCTTCTTCTTCTTCTTGACTTGTATAGTGCCCGAAGCACTGTGTTTAGGAGCCGGCTTTAACTTTCCAGGTCCCGGGACAGCAGCACTGGATCTTCTTCTTCTTTTAGACGTTTTAGTGCGCTTTCCCTGAGAGTCAGTGCTTCCATTGGTCGAATCCGCATCCTGATCTACTTTATCCTTACTTTTCAGACTAAGAATAATGTCGTCTGTGATAGCATTTCCTTCACAGATACTCAGCCTCGCCACCCTAGAGTTAACTAAGGTATTTTCGTCTTGTTGCTCTGATTTTTTTCCATCCTCCAAAGGTGCCACTTTTGTTGACGAACACTTTACCTCAGTGGACTCATTCTGCGAATCGGAATGTGCAACATCCCCCATAATCGCCTCCTATTGAGCAAGGCTAGAAATTAATAACTAGCACACTTCTCAGATCAAATGGCTTTTGATCTTCGGCATCGTCTGTGCTCTGTGTTGACCTTAAAGGAAGATGCCTAAAATTTTCGCTAGCTCATCGCACGCAGAACCCGGCCAGGATGACAGGACTCAAGCTGAAAGAAGAGGTAAATTGAAGCCCTGCGATGACCTGTCGGTTTAGTCTAATGCCAAACGCATAGAACTTGGCATATCACAAAGTAATCTTTGCATTTATCACCATGAAGAAATTTGAGGGTTCTCTACTTGACAACTCCTAAACAGAAGACAATATTCCAGAGCAAGATCCAGAGTCGGATTGTGTCGTATGCTTGGTGAAAATTGTCATTTTCACTGAGTCGAGCCGCGATTCTGTCCTTTGCTAGAATCGTTACAGGCTTGACCACCCTTGTATGGCGACTTGTGATACATGAACGGCTAGGAACACAATTCGGAACGCGATGATACTGTCTCTTCCTATAATGCATATGCTTCGACGTCACACATTGTCAGCGGCTTTCTGTGCTTGAACTTTGTGGTATATTTTAGCTAGTTCCTGCTGAATATCAACCTTGTATGGAGTAAGTAGGTCCAAGTTAGAAGGAGCTTCGTCTCGTAGTGAGGAATCATCCAAAGTGGGAACCAATGTTTCAAATTTTTTACGAATGAACTCCTCTTCTAAAACTCGAATGGGATCGAATGAATCACAGACGGTCTTTATAAGTCCAATTGAATCAGATCCAAAGGGAATGAGCAACTTGGAGGGATTGACTAGATCTGCCATTATATTACTGAAATCTCCACTTACAATATCAACGAAAACAGTTTGGTCGGTCTCTTCTTTCTCCGAATTCGCTAGACTTGTGCGATAAAGTAAGGTACACTCCTTCAACAGGCAAAATGATCTCACGCTTTGCTGTACAAATTCTACATGCCGTGGAAGCCATTGAGCTGTGTTCTTTTGCCATGTATATATGTGCTCGGTATTCATACAGCAAACAGTAATAGATCCTTGAGATACGTAAGAACCTGCGTCCTGTAATAATTGGACTGAGGAGTTCAATTGGCGTAACCATGTTCTTTGATTAGACATAGACCAGTCAAGGAGAAAAAAGTAATGTATGTCGCAGTTCTGGTGGTCCTCTAATTTCACGAATGCTCTGAGGTATTCTATCGATTGACTTTTGACTGGGAAAGGAATCGTGTAAACATCCAAATCCAGGAAATGTTCAAGCCTTCCGTTCGATGTCCGTATCTCTAAACTAATAGCGTCAAAACCTAAGACATTCAGTGTTTCATTGAGAGTTTGGACGCCAGTAGGGAGGAAGCGAGCTTCAAACTGCCTTGATGACTCAACATTTGGAGCACATACGATGATCACCTTCTTATACCGGGGGACAGCTCGATCGTCTATCTTCTTCAATAATTCAGTCCATGGATTGGACATTTTCAGATTGGGCTCATAGTGGATCAAGCTTCAATAGTGATCTTGTTTTCACTGAAGCGACGTCGTTGAAAGCAGCTGATAAAGGTATTAGTGAACCAGAAAATAAAGCTTTTTGACCAATGCAGTTTCTATTAGTTTATAATTTTAATTTACAAATGACTATCTACCAATCAGTAGTCTGCTGAGTTATATATGCCGATATCCACTTCGGACTTGAGATCTATCTTTTTGGCCTTATTTAGTTCACGGACCCTCTCCAATTCGTGCAAGTAACCATCTTCAACGCCTGTGACATAGTTACCGGTGAAAACACCGACTTCAAATTTATCAATTTCATCGGTTTTGCAACATTCGATCAAATCCTCTAAAGATTGGTAGATTACTTTATCGCATCCGATTTCCTTGGCGACTTCATCATCGTCTCTGTTGAATGCAATTAGGTTCTTGTTGTCGGTCAAATCAATACCGTAAATATGGTTGTAACGGATTGCTGGAGCAGCAGAAGCGAAGTAGACCTTAGTGGCACCAGATTCTCTCGCCATATTGACGATTTCTTTTGAAGTTGTACCTCTGACAATCGAATCATCGACAATGAGCACTTTCTTACCCTCGAACTCGGATGCCATAGGATTCAACTTACGTCTGACAGACGAAACACGCTCCTTTTGGTTTGGCATGATGAAAGTTCTTCCGACGTATCTGTTCTTAACGAAACCCTCACGGTATGGCTTTCCTAGTGCATTGGAACATTGTAGGGCACACGTCCTAGCAGTATCAGGCACTGGGACTACAACATCTATCTCATCAGGACCTAATTGCTCCAAAATGTTTTCAGCCAACTTGGTACCCATACGAAGTCTAGTGTGGTAAACAGAGATACCGTCAAGGACACTATCCGGTCTTGCAAAATAAACGTACTCGAATAGATCAGGTCTGTGGCTGTTAATTGGCACAACTTGTTTAAATTGAGGTTCTTCCTTACCACAGTTCTTTGGAATAATCACTGCTTCACCGGGCAGTAAATCACGGTATGTTGTGAAGTTGTGTGCCTTTAGGACCACACTCTCAGAAGCCAGCATATAATCTTTGGTACCATTCTCATTTTGCCTTTCGCCAAACAGTAGAGGTCTAATACCATTGGGATCTCTGAAACCAAACAGACCAAATCCAGCCAGCACACCAACACAGGCATAACCACCACGAACGAAGCGGTATACACCTTCAAGCGCATGGAAAATATCCTCACTGGTAACTCTGTATTTGTTGTATTTTTCTAATTCAGCTGCAAAGATGTTCAATAGCAGCTCAGAGTCACTGTCTGTGTTAATATGACGATGCACATCCTCGTCTAGGTATCTTTTCAAAGAAACGGTGTTCACCAAATTACCATTGTGAGCCATCATGATACCATAGGGACTGTTCACATAGAAAGGCTGGGCTTCAGAGTTAGCAGAAGAGCCTGCAGTTGGATAACGCAGATGCACTATACCCATAGATCCCACTAAACCAGAAACTCTGGACTCTGTGAATACATCACGGGCCATACCATTACCTTTACATTGATAAATCCGACCACGAGGACCACAGGTAGCAACACCAGCAGCATCCTGGCCTCTGTGTTGCAAGAAAATACTACCATCACATAGTTCTGGTGCCACAGGACTGCTCTCATCTGCCAATGCTATACCCAATATACCACACATCTCTCACAGATAGTTATCTCTTTCTTCAGAACGAAAGTACAAGGACAGACAGTCTACGCAAGGATATGAATCACTATTTCAAAGGATTAATCTACAAATAAGGCAAATGCTAACTATATACAAAAAAGGCCGCCATAAAAGTCAGAAATCATCCATCCTTCGATATAAATTTCATTTAATTTTTCACTTTATAAGCGATGATGAGCTTAATTTTTTTCATTTCCAAGAAGTCAGAAATCAGAACTGGATTTTTCCGAAAAAGAAAAGTTCTCATAGTGTAGAATATAAAATCTGGAATTTGAAGAAGCTGGCATGACTAACCTTTATGCTGATTCAATTGATCTTCGAGTTGTCTTTCTTGCTTAATTTCCTGGTCGATGACATCGAGATTTTCTTGTATGTCCCATAGTTGTTTGTAGAGCGAGTTAGGTCTGCTGAGAAGTTCTGTATGGGAACCTTCTTCTCTGACACAACCTTCCTCGAGAACTAGAATCTTATCTGCGTCAGCTATCGTTCTTAGCCTGTGTGCCACGTACACACTGGTCCTAGAACCACGGTCGAAATTCTCTCTGATAGTCTTGAGAAGCGATTGTTCTGTGTGCGTATCGAGAGCGCTCGTGGCTTCGTCGAAAAACATGATTTGTGAGTTCTTGAGCAGAACTCTGGCAATTGCGAGCCTTTGCTTCTCTCCACCACTGATCATTAGGCCTCTTTCTCCGACTATGGTTGCTGAGCCGACTGGCAATTTGTGAATCAATGGTGCCAGCTGTGCCTTTTCGATGGCGTTAGTCACTTCGTCATCTGTTGCGTCGATACGGCCAAACTTGACGTTTTCCCATATAGTATCGTTGAACAGTGGTGTATCTTGTGGTACAACCCCAATAACTTTTCTAAAAGAATCAAGGTCGTACTCTCTCACGTCTTTACCGTTTACCAACACTCTTCCGCTTTCTGGATCGTAAAACCTGAACACAAGCTTCAAAATTGTCGACTTACCGCTTCCTGAAGGTCCCACAATGGCTGTCTTCACACCAGCTGGAATCGTGAATGAGGCGTTTCGTAGAATCTTTCTTCGTGTGTCGTACCCGAAGGTCACATTTTCGAACTTGATTTCAAAAGGTCCGGCATTTTCAGGTAACATTAGTGGCTTGTCGTTATTGTGTATCTTGATCTTGTTGTTTCTGAGATTGAAGAGAGCCTCCATGTCAATTAGCGATTGTTTAAGCTCACGGTAAACACTTCCCAAAAAGTTCAGTGGGACGGAGAGTTGAAAAACCAGCTGATTGATTAAGACGAGGTCACCAACAGTTAAATCACCGCCAATGACACCAGTGCAGCCCATGTACATCATTGCAGAGAGGGCTGACGTGAATATGAAGTTTTGGCCCGCATTCAAGAATGCCAACGATTGAGCTATTTTGACTTGAGAGTCACGATACTTCATCAGTGAGTTGTGGTACTTCCCGGCAAGATAATTTTCATTGTTGAAATGTTTCACAGCTTCGAAATTAATCAGTGAGTCCAATGCAACGCTTGCCGCCTTATTGTCGGCTTTGTTTGCATCCCGCCTAAATGCTGTTCTCCAAGCCGTGACCTTAATAGTAAAAATGGAGTATAGTAGCATAGTAGCAAACGTGATTCCAGCAAATGAGGCACCGAATTGATATGTGAGAATCCCACAGACCACGGAGATTTCAAAAGTTATAGGCAAAATATGGAAAACCATGGCACTGAGTACATACGATATACCTTTGGTACCTCTGTCCATAGCCCTAGTCAGTCCACCGGTTTGTCTACTCAAGTGCCAACCTAAATCCAGTTTCATCAGATGCTTAAATGTCTCCAATGATACGGTTCTAATGGCATTTTGAGCCACACGAGCGAAAACAGCATTCCTTAGTTCACCAAATAGCACGGATCCAAACCTTGCAGCACCATAGCAGATAACGGTAAGTGCAATGGCGGCAGGCAAGGCGACTGTGCTATCGGACCAATCTACATTCATGGAATCCACAACATCTTTGAAGAAAAAAGGTACTTGAACATTCAATAATTTGGCACCGATAAGAAGCATCAGGGCAGCAATCACCCGCAGCTTCACCTTATTATTCCCCTTGGGCCATATATAGTGGACCAAATTCCTTAGAATCTTCAATTCTGACATCGTAGGTGCTCGAGATTTCGTTTCATTAGTTTGCGGTTTAGGAGCTTCTATCTTGGGCTGTACAATGGGTTTACCAGTCATCTTACCATTGGATTGTTTCCATATTTGCGGTCCGCTACTCTTAAACTTTAACGGTCTGTATGTCGAGAAGTTCAATGACCTCACAGTGAGCCTATTCCTAATCGCTATTCTACTGGGCAATAGGGCTGACGGCCAAATTCCACTCCCTCCAATCCGTTGCATCCTCTAGGAGTTTCAGAAGCAATTTAGTCAGACCATGAAATATCAGTCAACTGGATATGAAATGTTGATCATTCTATGCTATATATCCGCCGTTGAGATGCCAAGAACTGTGGATAATACGGACGCCTGAGCACGTGACAGCATAGACCATAGGCCTCTAGACCTCGTTAATTACTAATAATGCTAGTTATAGAGTGTATTGATTCACTCACTGAAGGAATATAGTATTGTATGTTTACTTGTTTTTCTGCGACAGATTTTTGATCTCTTCCTCGCATTTGTCAATGACAGCGCTGCTTGCATCGATCTTCTTGGCGAGATAAGTGAGTCTGCTCTTGAACATCTTGGGATCGCCAGATTTGCCGAGAGGACGTAATTCTTCTTCCCACTTTTTGATTCTGCCGGCTTCAAAACCGACCACTTTCAGTAGGTAGCGTGTTTTTAAAATCGTTGACAGGTCTGGGTCGTTTACCAGATACTGGAATGCGGCTCTATAGAGAGGTTTGGCTGGAAAGATCTCTTTTAGCACTCCTCTCTCTCTAGAAACACTGACTAGACCATTGTTTTCTAGTTCAGTGATTCCCAGCTCGGGTGCGGCCTTGAAAAGAGGTCTGAAGACTATGTCTTCAAAAGTAACCTTGGGGTGTTCAGTTAGAAGCTCAATTAATTCCCATGCTTGGGCGCTCTTGATGGGGTCAACTTTATCACTCAAAAAAATTTGGGTTATTTGTTCTGAAGATTGTTCAACCATCTTGTCCAATGCTTCTTTAGGTTCCTCCCCGGATTTGACTCTTCTGACGAAGGCTTGTAAATCTAGCATCCTACCACCTAAAGGTTCCAAAACTTCGTCTATCTCTTTAATAATCTTTTCGTCAATATCAACCTTCTTTTCAACATCGGTATTCTCGCCATCGGCTACTAGTTTAGCAGTTTGCATATTTTGGTCAATTAGCTGAGCAAGAACATACTTTTTTGAGTTCTCCTTAGAAGCATCGGACAAGATTAATGTCTTAAAGACTTGCGTTGGAAGAGACTCGGATAGAATTTGGTTGGGTGCAACTGTTTCCGTTAAGAAGATAACATGAGCGATATTCATCTGCACAAGCATTGCTGCCCAATCAGATAGTTCTTTGTATATGAACCCATTGATCTCAGATTTACCCGTAAATCGATCGATGACAATGACAGGTTTCTCCTCTGGGTGTTGTTGTAAATAATCCTCTTCCTTTATATTGATGCTTTCATCGCCGTTCTTAATGGTGGTCCTGTAACCTTTCAAAGCAATATGTCTGATGGACATCAAACCGGTGGTCAGCATATTTCTAAATTGAGCCTCTTTGGTTTCCGACAAACCACTCTTTTGCCCTGTCAAACCTTGAACCATCAAATCTATGACGTTAGTTACCGAGTTAAACCATGGGAAGATTGGGAAATACCCCAACTGGTTTGCTGCGTTTCTCAAGAATTTCGCATCGGTCCTTGACTTGATGAATTTATCACAATCCAAATACAAAACATTATCCCTGTTTTGTAAAGTGTGTTGCATGACCAATTCATGTTTACCAGAGCCTCTTGGACCTCTAATGACGACAAAAGTGTTGTTATTTTCCTCCAGCCACATCTTTAAATCGTTAACCTTTTCGATCCGCTCTTCCCATAAGTGCTTTTGCGAGTTGGAGGCATCCTCGGAGCCCCAATAGTTTCTGAACTGCGACATGGTTGAAGAAGTAAGTTTTCGTATTTGTTTGAGCCAATGATTATCCCAAGAGATTGAGTATCGATGGGTGATCTTTTGCTCAATGGAAAACTCTCTAATGGGATCAAAGATCAAAACTGCGATAATCGAAAGCAACCCAATCATCACTGGGATAGCTATCCTGGTATGATTGATGAAGAAATTACTGATTAAGTGACCCTGCTCGATTTTCTCGTACTGTATATGCAAAACGGTATTGTGGATTTCGATACCGGAGACACAGTTCTTAGCGCAAATTGCACCTCTAAACGATCTGTACTTAACTCGAGCAGTGTTGTCAGATCCTGTCACTGGAAAAATGTCAGAGATCGTACCGTACCGTCTGAATAACGAGTAAATTTCTTCCTCTGTCAACGCTGGACCCTGGAACTTCACCACTATCGTCTTATTAGGCAATCTGCGCAAATCCTCGATCCAAGGGTAACCTTTGACTGGAAAAGCGGCAGCCTTAGTGAAATACGACAAAATGGATTTCGACGATTCCTGAGACGTATTCTGCTGTATCATCGCGTTCACCTGAGCTTTAGTATACTGATGTGGCACCAAGAAAGTAGCAAAAACTCCTCCATCTCGCTTTACAGGAATACTAGATCTCAACTCTAGCCCATGGATTGGATTGTCTGCAGGACTAGCAAAGTTCTTAATCTTATCCCTTACAGCTTCTCGCGATTGATTTGTCAATACCAGGTTATACCACTGTGCGGGACTCCAAAACGATGTAGCTCTTGGATAAACGTTGTCAAAATATATCAGCGTCTCTTGTTCAGTCTTATGTATGATACCGGTATCAGTAGCAGTACTTGATTCACCTGCCTGCTCATCCTTCTGCTGAATCTCACTCGATACAAATCTTTTGCCTAAAGAAACCCCTGATCCTATCAAATGTGGTCTTCTCGCCACCAAACCTGGAAGGCTACCTATCCTAGTCAACCACATGGCTCTGGATACCTCGACTTCTCTGAGACTAATAATCCTCTTGATGCTTAGCTCAAGTAGTAGTTTGCTCTTATAATGCGGGTTTTAGCTTTCGGGTAACAATCTTAATTTCGCTTTACTAGCCAGGAACCCCTGTAAGCGACCGTTAGCACAAGAGAGACTAACTTGATCGATTTAGGCCAGTAGTAAGCTTAAGATTGGTGGTTAGGTGCTGAAAGGTCTCTTAAGGAACTATGGCAGACGCAATCACTGGCAGTGTTACGGATCAAATCGATCTAGGGAAGCACAATGAAGAGATCCTTCCTCTGCTAGATGAGGATTTAGAAGCACAAGTAGTGGCAGAAGGTGGATTTACGTGGCATCTAGACGATTGGTCACAATTAACTGGTGACAAGTATGTTTCTCCGAGGTTTAAGATCGGAGAGTTTGAGTGGGACATATTGTTATTTCCACAAGGGAACCAGAACAGGAGTCTGGCGGTTTATTTGGAGCCACACGCAGATGAAAGATTGAATACAGAGACTGGTGAAAGTGAGCTGGTGAATCCTGACTGGTTCTGTTGTGCCCAGTTCGCCATTGTGCTTTCAAGGCCGGATGAGGACGATAAAGTGCATCTAATCAACACTTCCCATCATAGGTTCAATTCAGTGGATACAGATTGGGGGTTTGCCAATTTCATTGATTTAGCTTACTTGAAATATCCAGCTAAAGGAAGAGTCTCTGGTATATTGAACAAGGGAAGACTAAACGTCACAGCGTACGTGCGAATCGTTAAGGATCCTACTGGAGTGCTTTGGCATAACTTCATCAATTATGACTCCAAGAAGGTGACTGGCTATGTAGGGTTCAGAAATCAAGGTGCTACTTGTTATTTGAACTCCTTGTTGCAGTCGTACTATTTCACCAAGTATTTTAGAAGGCTAGTATACCAAATACCCACGGAAGGCGAGAATCCAAATGATAGTGTCACATTGGCCCTGCAGAGGGCTTTTTATCAGTTGCAGGTTTCCCAGTTCCCACTCGACACTATGGAGCTGACAAGATCATTTGGTTGGGATAACGCTGAAGCGTTTACACAACACGATGTACAGGAACTGAATAGGATCTTGATGGACAGATTAGAGACACGGATGAAGGGGACTTCTGTTGAGGGAAAGATCAACGAACTGTTCGTGGGAAAAATGAAGAGTTATATTAGGTGCATTAACGTCGATTATCAGTCGGTTAGAACCGAGGATTTCTGGGATATTCAACTGAATGTGAAGAATATGAGAGATCTGCAAACTTCTTTCGAGAATTATATCGAAGTTGAACTCATGGATGGTGAAAATCAGTATGCCGCCCAGGGGCATGGCCTACAAGACGCAAAGAAAGGTGTGGTCTTTGAATCCTTCCCACCGGTGTTGCATTTGCAGCTGAAAAGGTTTGAGTACGACTTTAATTATGACCAGCTGATCAAGGTTAATGACCGCTACGAATTTCCAGATTCCATTGATTTGGCCCCATATATGGATAGTGAAGCACTGGAGCAAAATCCGGGGCCGAAGATTTATAAACTGCATGGTGTCCTGGTACACACTGGAGATATCTCGACCGGTCATTACTACACCCTAATAAAACCAAGTACAAAGGACGAATGGTACCGTTTTGATGATGATAGGGTTTGGAGGGCTACCAAGAAGCAAATTTTTGATGATAACTTTGGGTTCGATAGGTTACCAGATGAGAAGATTCGCACGATGACCAGGGAGCAGTACCAGGATTACTTGATCCAACGCCATACTAATGCGTATATGCTCGTCTATATTGCTGAAGAGAAAGAAGAAGAAATTCTTCAGCCTGTAACAGAAGCGGATGTTCCAGAATATGTTGTCACCAAGGTTAGGGAAGAGAACAAAGAGCGTGAGTTGAGAGAAAAAGAGATCCGTGAAGCTCATTTGTACACAAACATTCGGATCAATTCTCTGAAGAATTTCACTCATTACCAGGGTTTTGACACTGCACCCAACGTTCGTTCATCACTTTACTCTCCAGAGCTGTACGCGGAAGATACTTTACCTATCACTCTAAAAGTTTCGTGCAAGGCATACATGAAAGATATCTACAAGAAGATAAATGAGCAGCTAAACATACCTCATGGCAGGAATGTGAGATACTGGAAAATGGGTTACCGTAGAAATGGAACTTTGCGTTTAGAAGAACCTCTTCCGCTGGCGTTTGAAGAAATGACATTAGAAGAGACTTTTGAAAACGAAAGTTCAGGGAAGGTTCCTTCACTAAATGTGTTTGTTGAAGAGCCTTATTTGGAGCTCGGGTTTTTGCATAAATTAAAGAAGTCAGGCGCATTTCCCTCAGTGGAAAATAATGACGAGCTCATTGATAACTTCAGGAACAGCATCTCATCCATAGTTTCACCAGACAATATTCCAACAGTTAAGGATGATGATAATTACCAAGTGATATTCCTGAAACAATTTGATCCTCTACAACAATCTTTGATGGGCTATTCTTATTGTGTGGTGAACCAGCTGGACGACATATCTAAACTATCGCAGATTGTCAGTGAATTCATTGGTTCATCTCAACCCGTGCAGTTTTACGAAGAACTTCAACCAGGGGCAATTGAACCCATATCTCTGAAGGAGAAGTTTTATACGGCAGAACTCTCCTCGGGTGATATACTTACGTTTCAAACCCCTGAGTCAAGTCTTCCCGACAGTTTTCCAATTTACAAAGACTTGAAGTCGTTTTACGAATACTTAAGGAATAGAACTAAGCTTGTCTTCACGAAAGCTGAAAGTCCAAGCGAGGAATACGTGGTAGAAAATATAGAATCTGAAAATTTCGAATTCTGGATATCAACCAAGGCAAGCTACTCGGATGTCGCAAGAGTTGTGTCACAATACACTGGTGTTCAACCAGAGTACCTAAAGATTTTTGCCGTTTATGCCAATGGGAGATTTCCCATGAAATCGGATTCTCCGTTAAGTGACTACATCATTAGAGATTACAATTCAGACTTGAAGCCATTATTCGAGTATGAAGTCCTCTCGATTCCTCTCAAAGAGCTGGAGCATTTGAGGTCCTTGAAATTTTATTGGTTGAATGATAGCTATATTCACTTTCAAACTTACGAATTCAAGGTAACAGAGACTTGCACCGTGAAGGAATTTCTGGATAAGGTTCAAGCCAAAATTGGTTTTTCCGATAAAGATAAAGGAAACATTCTTCTATGGACTAATTACAACTTTCAATTCAGGGGTATACTATCAGAAAACAGCACTATGAAAAGTGTTAGTAAATCTGTGTTGTTATTTGGACGAATACTCCCGGAAGAGCTCAAGTTGGTAAAACAGTTAGACACTCTGTCTAATGCTGACGAAGATTCGATGGATGATGACGAAGAGGATCTTGGGGTTAAAGTGAACGGTCCAAAAACTGAACTGCAAGGTTGTGTCGTGATGGTCGCCCAATACTTCAAAGACATAGAGAATAGACATGGTATCTCCTTCTTATTCAAGTTAGTACCAAACGAGCCTTTTCCACAAACCAGGGCTCGATTGCATGAAAAATTCGGCCTGGGACAAAGGGAGTTTGCCAAAATACATTTAGCCATTTCCTTTGCAACCCCGACTGGATCGTCCTTCAGGTCCTTGGAAGGTTATTCCAAGGAAGAGTTGGAGAAACTCGTTCTCTTCAATGTGATGAGTAACCTAGATTGCATTTACATGGATCATCCTGACAGATTGAGATCACAAAGCTCCCATGATAGACCGATGGTTATCAAAAACTAATCTCCCTTCGAGCTTTGACTGAATGCATCGCGTGATTGCAATTGAATGGTTGGTCTTTACTCTATATTTCATCACTAAATAACAATTATACATACCTTTGCATTGAAGCGTGGCAAAGCAACTAGGAGCGATTCTTGACATCCATTAGTATTTTCCTGAGTTCTGTACTACTCAGCTTCTCTTTCCAACCGTCCTCCTCGTTGCCACCTAAAACGTTGACAACAGAAATGTCCAATTTTGAGAGCCCTTTAGCTAATCTTGTCTTATTAACAAATTCACCACCGCTAATAGTCTCTCTGCTAACCACTAAGCACTCTATATCTGGAACTGTACCTGTAGGCCCGCAAACATCTTTAATGGGAACAATTTGAGCAGTCAAAGCAGGTTTTAGCAACGAAAGGAAGCGCTTGACGTTGTCTGCTCGTTTATCGAACGGTTCCAAAAACTCTTTGTATTTCTTCTTAAGCAGTAGTTCTTCATCTGTGATACCTATTATCAACTTTGAAGAAGTTAAGAAAGCAGCCACGCTGAGTAGAATCTTATGGCCATCGTGAATATGGTCAAAAGTTCCACCCAAGGCGCTAACTTTGTACTTGTTAACATCCGCAAGATAATTCTCGCCTGAATAGCTGTAACCTTGAATCACTGGTTGCTCGAATACCTTGTAATTTCTATGATTGAAATGCTTCTTGAGTGACTCCTTTGGAACATAAAGCCAATCAAGATCTAAAGAGCTCACAGCACATTTGCCAAATAACACATTGATTGATGTCAAGTACAAGCCTTTGTTGAGAAAAACCTCTCTCGCTGAGCTGTAAAGTTTTCCCAGTATAGTGTCGAGATAAGCGGAGGACTCGAACTCGTCCATCAATATCACATCCAACTCCCCTGCGTCATCAAAAGACAGGTCTCTCAAACATTCCTCAAAATGTGTTTCTAATCGTGAAAAGTCCAATGTCTCAAGGTCTTGAAGTACAATGGCAGCTTTCATGGTGGGTTATTCTTCCATATGATGCCTTTGACACTTGAAGGCTCTTTGTCGACATTTCACTTCAGCCGCTTTATATGGAGAAATATCGAAGAACAGACATCACCATCAACAATAATCTACAGGGAAACAAAGAAACTACATTGAACGTTTTAGTGAGCCATTTGGGTTCCAAATACTGTGGCGATAGTGAGATGGATAACGAGGAATTAAGAATAGCACCAGGTGAGGATGAGCAGAGGAGCAATTGGAGAGTCATGGAGAGCTACTTGGATTCTTGCTTGAAGGAAATCAATCTGTCTAATTTCGAAAAAGTTCTTAAAGACATATATGAGGTTAATGTGATACTGGCTCGAGATATCGTGGTTCGACTTATTATCAAGTACCAAACTATGAACGATCAAGCCAACCTATATGCTGGGCTTGCAGCTGCACTAAACTTGATCGTTCCCGAAATAGGTGGCGTATTAACGAGAGAATCTACAGCATATTTCATCGTTGCATATAACAAATTAGATGATGTGCAAGCCTTTGCTATGGTTTCACTACTAGCACAGCTCTTCAATTACGAGGTTACTCATGAAATAGTGATTCTACAAATCATACATCTACTTTCAGAAGATCTGAATGAATCTTCGGTACATATTATCATTCACTTACTCAGGCAATGTGGGAAACACCTCTCTGAGGTGAGCAGTACAGCACATAATATGATATTTGAAAAGCTTCGAGAAGTTCTTCAAGAGGGCAAGCTATCGAAAACTGCAAACCACTATCTAGAGGAATTGTTCGACTTAAGGAGACTGGATTACAAGGCCTCTAGCTTTAAATCATTGCTAAAAGACAAGGATATGGAGCATACTACACACACTTTCATGGTGGACCCAGAAGCTTCAAGACCCAATGCAGATTTAGGTCATTTCGTATACCATAAAGACTTTATGGAGATAGAGAGGAAATATTACGATCTGAAACAGAAGATTGAGTTGTCTGAAGTAGAAAACGCCGAACCGGTACCGACGGTTGCGAAAGATATGACAGGGAAAAACGATGTTGAGTTTAAGAAACAGTTTTACTTGATTTTGAAGAGCTCATTATCAAGCGATGAAGCGGCACATAAGATTCTGCGACTGCGCATACCCGATGCTGACAAGCATAAGGTGGTGAATGTCATCGTCAAATCGAGCATACAAGAACCCACGTACTCCAAATTCTATGGTCTTTTGGCAGAAAGGCTTTGCTCTAGTCATAAGACTTGGAAGCCCGCTTTTGAGCAGACTTTCAGAGCTAATTACGATGAAATAGAGGAGCTGGAACCTGCCCAGTTAAGGACACTCGGTAGGTTCTGGGGTCATGTCTTGGCTTCTGATTTCATTGGGTTTGAAGTTTTCGAAAACGTACATATGAGTGAAGATGGGACTTCGGCTTCGGGAAGAATCTTCCTCAAGTTTATCTTTCAAGAAGTTGTTGCTGCTCTGGGCATTAATGAATTGAAGGAAAGATTCAAAGAAGATTATATCCAACCCTTTTTGATCAATCTCTTCCCTAAGGAAGACCCTGAGAACATCAGATACTCCATTAATTATTTCACAGCAATAGGGTTAGGTGTTTTGACTGAAGACATGAGAAAGCAGTTAGATCTGATACAAGCGAAGGAGCAGGAAACAGAGATTGCCAAGAAGAGGGAAAACAGACCGCGGGCCAATTCCCGTTATCGTCCTCATGAACGCGCAAGTCGTCGCGCCAGATCGATCACTCCTCCAAGAAGGCAACGTAAGAAATCAGTGACACCTCCAAGGAGAAGAGCTCGTTCTAGAAGTCCTATCGCGCGCCGTAGATGATAAGGAACTATATAAGCGAATTGAAATGGGTATCATTTAAATATTACACAACAGAAGCCTTTAGAAAAATGTATAGAGCATAAATGAACGCAACCATGACCGATCACGGCCTTGCGTCATGGAGAATATCAGATGGGAATTTTAATGAGAATCATAGGCATAGTAGAACGCTTCCATAATAAAGAAAAAAGTAGCACCAGAAAGCCACTAATCGAAACGAAACAGAATAGCAAACATTCAAGGTAGTAAAGGAAAGTAATCAACAAACTCCTACCGTTCAATTGCTGAATGGTGTTAAAACGAATGAAAAGAATTTTGTAATCATGACCAAAATTCTTAGTTGGACAAGACACCCCAGTATTTCTCAACACCGTAGGCACCATCGGCCTTCCATAAGTCGTTGAAAGCGGTGAACAAGTAAGTGGCAGAACCGCAAGTCTTAGCAATAGACTCAACAGCACTCTTTTGGTTAGACTTAGATGGGACAGCCACACCGTAGGTCTCACCCTGAGATGGCCAGCCGGATTCAGTGACGACAACAGTCTTTTCGTTGTTACAAGTAGTAGAAACTCTTTGAATTTGTTCCAACACCCATTTACCGGCATCGGAAGCAACGGTGTTCTTGTCGAAGTAAGCGTGAGCGTTGACGGCCATGTAGTCAGAGTACTGACACAATTCTGGGTTGTTGATGACGGCGATGAAAGTGTCCACAGAGACAACACTACCAGTGTAACCAGCGGCCTTCAAAGCGGATTTAGCAGAGGAGACGTATTGGCCAACTTGAGATGGAGTGGCTTCACCACCGTTGACCAATTCATTACCGACAGAAACAGTAACAACATCATCCCAAGAACCGTATTGTTCAATGGCACTAGCGATAGTTTGAACACCACCTTCAATTGCGCTGACGTCGAAAATACCCAAAAACAACTTTTGAGAAGAGCCCTTAGCTTGTAGAACGTTAGCGACTTGGTCACAGTCAACACCGTAAAGTCTGATGACTGGGTATCCGCTCAAAGAAGCCAAATCAGATTTGATTTGACTAGAGCTCTTACAACTACCGCTGTCAGTGTATGGAGAGTAAGTGATGCCCTTGACACCGGCTGCACCAATGGTGACATCAGAGTCGGAAGAAGAACCAGAAGAACTGGAAGCAGAAGCACTAGAAGAGCTGCTGGAAGAGGAAACAGCCTCGGTGGAACCTTGAGAGGAAGACGAGGCAACCTCAACAGCTGCAGCAGAAGAGGAGGAAGTAGTAGTGACTGGCTCAACAGCAGCTTTCTCGGCAACTGGAGTGGCAGAAGTAGTGGTAATAGCTTGACCGTTGCCACCTACAACAACAGTAACTTGGGCACGAACAGTGGTAGTAGCCACATCACGCTTGTGCTCATGCTGGATAGCTGGAGCACCGACAGCAGCACCGATCAAAGAGGCACCTGCAATTAAACTGGAAAAACGCATATTATATCAACGAAGGGTGAGTTGCAATGAAAGGAAAGGAAAGGAACGAATTAGTTGGTAATTTGCAACTTGGACACTTAATCTCAAGTAAAACATCAGAAAATCCTCAAATCTCCAGAACCACTACTTTTATAAACAAGACCACACGAGCGCAAGATCCGAGCTCGACGCAGAGACAAGGTGTATGCTGCGACTCAAATTAAACGGATACCTTACAATCCGCCAAAATCCCACGCTCTTTACAGGTGAAATGTCAATTACTACTCTTTCAAGCATATTTTACAATGCATCTTGCAGCATCTTTACCAGTAACAGTAGTGAAAAAATTTCAAAACATACCAATTACCTCCTGTACCTCGCGTTTCGAAACTGTCTGAGGCTTGAAAAGATCTGGAACCGCGAAACGCTAAAAAGCAACGACTTCAGTTTTCGCCAGATTAGGAGATGTAGCCAGATTTGGTAAACAGATCAGAAAGATGACTACGGCCGGGTTATTAGGCTGGGAGAAGTTAATTTTTTACGAGCCGTTTTTGTGACACGAGCCGTCTTTGTGGCCAGGGTCCGAAACGCAGGGTAACTCCTCCCTTTAAACGCCTTAGCCGCCAGCATATATAACCTATCTATTACTCCCACCTTCTTTCTCACTTTCTTTCTTTACACCAAACCACACTGAAGAGGATGAGCGGATCGCCGATATCGCTTACGGACCTCGAGCACCCAGCATGGTGCCAGGATGAAGAGGTTCCAGTCACAAAGGGCGAGATCCGTGCAATGTTTGCAGAGTTGGCGGCTAAGTTTGGGTTTCAAAAGGCAAATCGGGAGAATATGTTCCATCATTTGATGGCTCAGTTAGATTCTAGGGCTAGTAGAACCAATGGACAGAATGCATTAGTCTCGTTGCATGTCTCGTATATCGGTGGAGAACAAGCGAATTTCAGGAAATGGTATTTTGCCGCTCAGCAAGATTTGGACGAAGAGTTAGGTTTCCAGAATATGGAACTACGTGGGAAATCACGTCAAAGGAATTTGAAGCTTGCCAAGAAACGAGGGATTTCTATCAAAGAGCAAATGGAAGAATGGAACCAGAAAGAACAGGAGTTTATTAACAATCATCCAAAGATTACGTTGACACATGAGCAACTGCAGGATAAGACGAGCCTACAAACAGCTAATTACAAGTGGAAACTCAAGATGAAACAACTGAGTCATCATGAGATGGCTCGTCAATTGATTTTGTACCTTTTGTGTTGGGGTGAGGCTAACCAGGTGAGATTTGCACCAGAGTGTTTGTGTTTTATATTCAAATGTGCACTAGATTATGATACGGCTACTGAATGCGCCATGCAGGATTCGGCCCAAGATACTGCCGTACCAGAGTTCACCTTCTTAAACGATGTGATAACTCCGCTGTACAATTTTTTGAAATTACAAGTTTATCGTAAAAATTCGAAAGGCAAATGGGAAAGAAGAGACAGAGATCATAAAGAAGTGATTGGTTATGATGACGTGAATCAGTTGTTTTGGTACCCTGAGGGGATTGAGAAGATCGTTCTGCATAATGGTGATAGATTAGTCGACAAACCTTTGAAAGAGAGGTATTTGTACTTGAAAGATGTTGAATGGTCCAAAGTCTTTTACAAGACTTTTATAGAGAGTCGTGGTTGGATGCATTGCGTAACAAATTTTAACAGGTTCTGGATTATTCATTTGGCACCATTTTGGTTCTTTACATCTTTCAATGCTCCAACTTTCTACACAAAGGATTACGTTCAACTGCTGAATAATCCCCCAACACCTCAATCAAAGCTTTCGGCGATAGCTTTAGGCGGTACAGTATCGTGTTTGATTCAAATCCTCGCCACACTTTTCGAATGGAGATTCGTGCCACGCCGTTGGCCAGGAGCCCAACATCTGACAAGAAGGTTGATTGGATTGATTGTTTGTCTTTTGATCAACGTTGGACCTTCGGTGTATATCTTCGGTTTCTTTGACCTTGATGTTCACTCCAAATCAGCTTACATTTTGTCGATCATTCAACTAATTATCGCATTTTTGACTACTCTGTTCTTCGCGATAAGACCATTAGGAGGTATGTTTGGATCATATTTGAATAGAGGGAAACAAAAGAGACGTTATGTCTCTTCTCAGATTTTTACTGCATCTTTTCCTCGTCTAAGTGGAAGAAGTAAATGGTTCTCCTATGGGCTTTGGTTTGGTGTTTTCCTCGGTAAATTCATTGAGTCGTATTTCTTCTTGACGTTATCGTTGAGGGATCCCATTAGAGTACTCTCCATTCTAGATATGACGAGATGTGCTGGCGATAAGTTGATCGGAAGATGGTTTTGTTCTTGGCAATCAAAGATAACTTTGGGATTAATGATCTTCACAGATTTGGGGCTTTTCTTCCTTGATACTTATCTTTGGTATATCATCTGCAATTGTGCTTTTTCCATAATGCTATCATTCTCTCTTGGTACATCGATTCTGACTCCCTGGAAGAACATTTACGCAAGATTACCAAAGAGGATTTATACTAAGATTTTGGCGACTTCAGAAATGGATATCAAATACAAACCAAAGATTCTAATCTCACAGGTTTGGAATGCCATTGTCATTTCAATGTATCGTGAGCATTTATTGTCCATCGAACACATCCAGAGATTGTTGTTTCAACAGGTAGATTCAATGTCTCAGGATAAGAAAATGTTAAGGTCACCGACTTTTTTCATTGCTCAAGATGATTCCACATTCAAATCTGTTGAATTCTTTCCCAAAAATTCAGAAGCCAAGAGAAGGATCTCTTTCTTTGCTCAATCTCTATCAACACCCATTAATGAACCTGTACCGGTGGAATGCATGCCAACTTTCACCGTTCTTATTCCCCACTACTCTGAGAAGATTCTTCTTACGTTGAAAGAGGTTATCAAGGAGGAATCGAACAAAAGCAAGATCACGGTACTAGAGTACTTGAAGCAACTTCATTCTGCTGAGTGGGATTCATTTGTTAGAGATACAAAACTTTTATCTATGGAGAAGGATGCTACAAAAAGTATATGTGATGAAATGAAAGGCAGGGACGACGAGGTCTCTAATAAAGGGACTTTGTCAAAATATATTGATCATGGAAGTGTATTTAGTGATGATAAAGTTGGCGAAGATGTTGTTCAGAAGAAGATTAGCGATTTGCCTTATCATGTCTTTGGATTCAACTCTTCTGAAGCGTCCTATACCTTAAGGACTAGAATATGGGCCTCGCTCAGATGTCAAACCTTATATCGGACCATCTCAGGGTTTATGAACTATTCAAAAGCGATAAAATTACTGTACAGAATTGAAAATCCTTCTTTACTCCAACTTTATGAAAATGCTCCTGAGGCACTGGAAAACGGCTTAGAAAGCATGGTAAATAGGAAGTTTAGAATGTTAGTGGCGATGCAAAGGTATGCGAAATTTAACAAGGAGGAAAGAGAGGCCACTGAATTGCTATTCAAAGTTTATCCAACCATGTATGTATCTTATCTTTTGGAGGAACAATCACCCGATGACGACGAGACGCTCTATTATTCATGTTTGACGAACGGCTTTGCAGAAGTGGATCCCGACACTGGACTACGAAAACCATTATTCAAAGTCAGGTTATCCGGGAACCCTATTCTAGGAGACGGTAAGGCAGATAACCAAAATCATTCCTTAATTTTCTACCGTGGTGAATACATTCAAGTGATTGATGCGAACCAGGATAACTATTTGGAAGAATGCTTGAAGATTCGTTCTGTACTAAGCGAGTTCGAGGAAATGGATGTCGATAGCACTATTCCGTATATTCCTGGTATAGAATACGATGAGGAACCTCCCGCAGTGGCTATAGTAGGTGCTAGAGAATATATTTTCTCTGAAAATATTGGAGTTCTCGGTGATATTGCTGCTGGTAAGGAACAGACATTTGGAACATTATTTGCAAGAACTTTGGCAGAAATTGGTGGGAAACTTCACTATGGACATCCCGACTTTCTGAATGCAATTTTTATGACGACTAGAGGGGGATTGTCAAAAGCGCAAAGAAGTCTTCATTTGAATGAAGATATCTATGCTGGTATGAATGCGATGTGCCGCGGCGGGAGAATTAAGCATAGTGATTATTTTCAGTGTGGTAAAGGTAGAGACCTGGGTTTTGGTTCGATACTAAATTTCACAACAAAGATTGGCGCGGGTATGGGGGAGCAACTCTTATCAAGAGAGTACTACTACCTCGGCACGCAGTTACCGATTGACAGGTTTTTGTCTTTCTTCTATGCTCACCCGGGATTCCATCTGAATAACTTATTCATTTCGTTGTCAGTTCAGTTGTTTTTCCTATTATTGCTTAATCTAGGTTCTTTAAATCACGAAACGATCCTTTGCAATTACGATAGAGACCTTCCAATCACCAATTTAGAAGAACCAATAGGTTGTTATAATATACAACCTGCTTTGCACTGGGTATCAATCTTCGTTCTCTCTATCTTCATTGTTTTCTTCATAGCGTTCGCACCATTACTGATACAAGAACTGCTGGAGAAAGGAATATGGAAAGCAACAGAAAGGTTCTTCCACCATTTATTTTCAATGGCGCCATTATTTGAGGTGTTTGTCTGTCAGGTTTACTCGAACTCGCTGTTAAGCGACCTAACTTTCGGTGGTGCCAAATATATCTCCACAGGAAGAGGATTTGCCATAACAAGGATTGAATTTGCAGTTCTTTATTCAAGGTTTGTGAACATTGCCATTTACTCTGGTTTGCAAGTGTTTCTAATGCTTGTTTTTGGCATGGTCTCAATGTGGCAGCCTGCTTTACTATGGTTTTGGATAACGGTTATCTCAATGTGTTTTGCGCCTTTCATCTTCAATCCTCATCAGTTTGTATTCACGGATTTCTTCATTGACTATCGTAATTTTATTCATTGGCTGTCATCAGGCAATACAAAATTTCATAAGGAATCATGGAGTACTTTCACAAAGGTTTCAAGAGCAAGGTTTACCGGATACAAGCAAAAATTGATTGGTGATCTATCGGAGGAAGGTGCAGGGGATGCAAGGAAGGCAAAGCTTGGAAATGTCTTGTTGGCTGAACTATTCACCCCATTGGTGGTCTTCCTTTTCAATTTCACAGGGTACACTTTCATCAATGCGCAAACTGGTGTCCCTAGACCGGAACCTACTCATTCGATAATAAGATTGGTACTAGTCACTTTTCTTCCCATTATTTTGAACACGGGTTTATTGATGATTTTATTCATGCTATCACTGGTGGCTTTACCTCTACTCTCCTTATGCTGCAAGAAGAGTGGTTCAGGAATAGCAGGCGCTGCGCATGCATTTTCCGTTGTCGTTTATTTGATCGATTTTGAAGTTATGTGGTTCCTGGAGGGTTGGAATTTCGCTCGAACCCTTATCTTACTAATTTCCACCATTAATTTACATATTCTCCTTTTCAAGACGTTTACGATTTTGATCCTAACGAAGGAGCACAAAAATAACTCCTCTCACATTGCTTGGTGGACCGGTATTTGGTACAATACGGGAATGGGATGGTCTATTATTTTACAACCCATCCGTGAGTTTTCTGTCAAGATCATGGAGTCAAGCTACTTCGCTGGTGATTTTTTCCTATCTCACCTCCTCCTTTACGCACAAACACCCCTCATCTTAATACCCTTCATCGATCGTTGGCACTCAATGGTACTTTTTTGGCTAAAACCAACCAGTATTATCACAAGTAAAAGAATCTTCACCAGGAAACAACGTAAACGCAGAAACAACATAGTCAGGAAATATTTTATCCTGTATTTTGGTTTATTGAGCATTCTTCTTGCTCTAATCATAGCGCCATTCTTTGCCAAACAACTAGTTGACGATCCTGCAAGAATGTTAACAGGGTCCCCATTTAGTGGCGTCATTCAGCCGAATCGCCAAAATAACAATGATACGGGTCCAAATGCTCCAATGACTATCCTAACGACAACGCCTCCTTTCCCGCGTTTCAAGACAGTTCCGTAGGGCTGGCTAATGCTTTATGTTAATCCAATTTCGTAACCCCAAGTTGACAGGGCTCGAGGGTTTTTTCAGATTTCGCATCTGAAAAAACATCGACGTGCTTTACTTTTTTCGCGGCTCGAGCGTCTTCAATCTTAATATTTGAGAGAAACGACCCGAAGTGTCTAACCGACGCGAATTTTTTGAGGCCGTGTGATGTTCTAGGTACTTTCTGGTCCACTGCGTCGGGCAAGTTGTATTCTTTTTTTGGAAAATTGAGAATAGGAGATTAGGAACTACGCTATTTTCGTGGACGGAAATTCTCATCGTGGCTGGTTTTGGCGATTTTATGCATGTTGACTGAAATCTTTGAGGTGATTTCAACTTGTAGTGGGCAACTGTATCTGGTATTATAAGAGAGCGAAAGAAACCTGAATCAGCAAGGTTTCACTCGAGGTTTTTCATTATTTTGATTCAAGCTTTAATTGATTTTTTAAAAAGAACGTCGACTTGATTTATCTTATATATCGAGTGGAAACTTTCGCTTTAATTGCCGTTCTTTTTCAATTTTCAAACACTCTGTTCATCTCGAGAGTTTAACAAAAAGAACATAGAGTTAATCGTTCGTTGGACCCTATAAAATATAAGATAAGATACCATGTTGTTCAAAACTTTGGCTGCTGCCGCTTTGGCATCGGTCTTTTCCAGTTGCGTGACCGCTGACGATCTACCAGCGATTGAAGTCGTTGGTAACAAATTTTTCTTCTCCAACAATGGTTCCCAATTCTACGTGAGAGGTATTGCTTACCAAGCTGACACTGCAAATGCTACTGATGGTGACAGTATTAACGATCCCCTAGCTGATTACGATAAGTGTTCGAGAGATATTCCATACCTACAGAAATTAAACACAAACGTTATTCGTGTTTATGCTGTCAACACTTCTTTAAACCACGACGAATGTATGAGTGCCTTGAATGATGCCGGCATTTATGTTATTGCTGATCTGTCTGCTCCAAAGGATTCGATCAACAGATTGAGCCCATCGTGGGACATCGACTTATATGATCAATACACTTCTGTTGTCGATGAATTTTCTCAATATCCAAATGTCATGGGTTTCTTCGCTGGTAACGAAGTTACCAACAATAACACTAATACTGATGCTTCTCCTTTCGTCAAGGCTGCTGTTAGAGATATGAAGGCTTATATTAAGGAGAAAGGTTACAGATCTATTCCAGTCGGTTACTCTTCTAACGATGATGAAGACACTAGAGTCCCAATGGCTGACTACTTTGCTTGTGGTGACAGTGATGCCAAGGCTGATTTCTATGGTATTAACATGTACGAATGGTGTGGTGATGCAAACTTTCAAAACTCTGGTTACGCTGACAGAACAAAGGATTTCGCTAACCTAAGTATTCCAATCTTTTTCTCAGAGTATGGTTGTAATGAAGTTAAGCCAAGAAAGTTCACTGAAGTTGAAGCTTTGTACGGCGATAATATGACTGACGTCTGGTCTGGTGGTATTGTTTACATGTACTTCGAAGAAGACAACCAATACGGTTTAGTCAGCATCGACAGTAATAACGACGTTAAGACTTTGGACGACTTCAACAACTATTCCTCTGAGATCGCTAAGATCTCTCCAACTTCCGCTAACACCGCTTCTTACTCTGCTACTTCTACTTCTCTAGAATGCCCAGCTACCAACTCTAACTGGATGGCCGCTACCGATCTTCCACCAACTCCAAGCGAAGATTTGTGTGACTGTATGAAAGCTGCTTTGTCCTGTGTTGTCAAGGATGATGTTGACGAGGATGACTACCAAGATATGTTCGACTACATCTGTAGCCAAATCTCCTGTGATGGCATCACTGCCAATGGTACCACCGGTGACTACGGTTCTTACTCATTCTGCCAGCCTAAGGAGAAGCTATCATTTGTCATGAACTTGTACTACAACCAACAAGGTGGTAGCAAATCCAACTGTGATTTCAGCGGTTCCGCAACATTGCAATCTGCCACCACTCAAAGTGCGTGTGGCACTGCTTTGAGTCAAGTCGGTAGCAGCGGTACCAACAAGCCAAGCAGCTCCGTTTCTTTCAGTGGCTCCAAGTCTTCTTCCAAGAGCGGTTCTGGTTCTGCTTCTGGTTCTTCTACTTCAAGTGGCTCCTCTGGTAGTTCCACAAGCACTGGTAGCCGTAACGCTGCTATCTCTAACGCTCGTATTAACTTGTCTCAAGTCATCTTATCATCAATTGCCACCATTTCCTTGGTCGCAGGTGTTGGTTTCGCTTTGGCTTAGATAGTTAAAACAACATTATGAAACTATTCTTGAGAATTAGTATGTATTTCTATAAAAATGACTCATGCAAACTTGTATGTTATTTGTTAACAGCTTACGATTAAATCATTCGACTTGATCTGTAGAATTCATTGGCATTCAAAAAGTCATTAACTCAGCTGAAGCCACCATCAGTAATCATGAAAATCTCATTGAGGGCCTTAGAATCCATAGTTGCTGCCCGCTTCTGCCTTATATGCTTTGCACGAACTGAAAGCCTCGTTGAAACATTGGCAGGAATCTTTGATGCAGTTTTGCTTGACTCCAAAAAGACGGCCTTCTTGCAAGAATCAGATTGTGAGTTCTTTTTATCTTTACTAGACTTCTTCTTCTTATCTGATTTGTGCTTCTTGTCCTTCTTGTCCTTCTTATGCTTTCTTTCTTTCTTGTCTGACTTGTCCTTCTTACTACGTTTCTTATCTGATTTGTGCTTCTTTGAGCGTTTAGCCTCCTTCTCATCCTCGTCTGAACTCTCGTCTGAGGCTTCCTTCAAACTTTCTGATCTCTTCCTTTTATTCGAATAACTTACCAGTTTCTTGGTCTCTGGATCCCATGTACTTGACAAAACCTCGCCTTTCACAAAATGCACACCCCATCTTCCAGTGAAGACTTTTTCCACCCTCTGCTTTTCCAGCTCATCAGAAATCTTTTGCTCCTTCCCATTGAGCCTCCCTAAGATCCGTTGGAAGACATCAAGTCCTGCGCATTCACCATTATCGAATTCATCCTTCCTCTCCTTCCTTTTAATCTTAGCACCTAACCCCAAGTTATCGTCCTTGATAGAGACTTTGATATGGGACTTATGAGACTCAGCCGGAATCATACCAAGTCCCATACCGGGTTTCCAGCCAAACTTTTCCAGCATTGTATGCCCAAACCTCGCGGTATCATTACTCCACGCAGTGTTTCTTGGATCTAACCCAAATCTCTGTTTTGTTTTAGTAGCCGCTAAACCCATTCGTAATGACTGCGATTGAGACGACTGATTAGTCTACTTAATGGCTTGAACTATCACTATTTTATCTCACTTCATCTCATCTCATCTCAATATTTTTTTTTTTTTTTTCTATTTTCGTCTCGCATGCCGCTAATCCTAACGATCTTGTACAAACTAACTAATCAATCTGATTATATATTCTGCGTAATTGATTTACATGTCTCGAAAGGCAGCCTATTACATACTGAGAGTTACTTTCCAACATAAAAATTTGCCTTTTTATTGGCCAACTTTCTGTGAATGTAGAACTATTAACAGAAATGGAGAAATTCGCCTTCCATTTACATTTCAGATGCAAGCGGTAGATCATTGGCTGTGTTGAGTTGAAATGGTTTATAAATATAGTACTCTATTGAACCCAGTCACTGTATCAAATTGATTCTGGTTTTGAAAGGTAAATGTGTTTGGTAGTTCGTGAGTAAAATTCTGCTTACACCAATAAAACATTAAATTTAAGAAATAATTCGATATTCGATAAATGCACGAAAAATTACACTATATATGCAGAAAACTGATTAGAGTCACTAAGAGAACCATACTTGAATAGTTTGCATCACATCTGATGGATATCTTTGCAAGATACCCATGGCATCCGCCTGAGGTAAAGTACCTAATAGTCTTTTTGTTGATTCGACCACAGCCGCAGCAGTTTTACCCGAGATGGATTTATGATGAAGTGCCTGCACGACGTTGTCAACTACCACGGGGATGTTGGAAGGTCCACTGACAACGGGTGAATTTGTGTCGATCAAATGGCTTAGGAATCTGTATGAGAATGCAGCTGCCTCGTCATCAACAATGATTGGAAGGGTTCGCAGCCAGTTAGCTAGGTAAGTTTCCAAGTTAGGCATGTTTGCGCTAAAAGCATGCAGAATCTTTGCTATGGCAGCACTCGCATTCTCTGTTGCTGTCTGGTTCTCATCTGATTGGGCATCTGGTATACTGACAACTTGGAACAAAGTCTCTAGGGAGGATACACAGACGTCACCGTACGTAGATGGAGCATATTGAGCACACACACCAATGATGTAAGCAGCAGCTTGGCGAATACTTGGCTCAGGCGACACGAGGTATCCAGAGACCTTGGGTACAAAGCTGTCTTTGAAAGGTGCAGAGCGCTCACCGCAGTACTGTACCATGTCTCCAAGAGCAACTAGAGCGAATAGCGTCAATATGATCTCACTATCGTGCAGATACGTATCCACCAAGGACCATATGCTTTGGAAATGGGTAATATAGTCCCCTTTGCTCGCCTTGAAAAATGCTGCAATTGATTTGTTGATCTCGTCTAGAAGATCTTCGTCGGTGAAATCCTCGTACTCTTGATCTAATTCCTCATTATACTCGTCATCCTCAGTGTGTCTTTGCTTAACCCGTTCGAAGACATCTGTTAAGTTAGCTGAGAGACCCTTCGTGAACTTCACCTGTGCATCTTCGGTCAAGCAGTCAGTGCCCATCGTTTTCAATGTGTCCACTAACGAAGAATGGTAAATTTGAGTGATTTCAGGCATTGGCTCAGACATGATACCAGATATAAGTTTAGATGAAGCTGATTGCCATAGGAGTTGTACTTCTTCATTTTGTAAACCAACGGCTGCAATCAGGCAAGATAACAGGACTGGGATTAGACTTGCACCGGTTGCACGAACACCGTCATGTAAATAAAAGTCAATGGATGGAATTGCAATGTCATTCATAATCTCGCTCACGTAACCAGCAAATAAGCTCTTAAGGACCGTGCTATAAACTTGAAGCAATTCCATGGCAGAAACCTTGTCATCGAGTACAGAAGTATGAATAGCAATATGCTTTCCTTGAATCTGAACGACATCCCAATCGACATATTGTTGAAAATTGGCCGCTTCCTCTTCTTCAATCAAGCTGACGTCTTGAGTGGCCTTTGCGGTTTCCAATAATGGCGGAAGGACTATTGGAAGTAATGGCACAAAATCCTCTCTCAGAATTCTGCAAATTCTACTCCAACCGTGTTCCAGATACGTTTTGATTGGATCATCATCCTGAATACCGTTATTTTGGTATAATATCAGTAAGTCGACCAATACTTGTGAATATTCGGAAAATTTATCTTTCCCAACAGCCAAAGCAATCAGCGTTGCGCATTCTATACATTTTCCTTTCAGAACTCGGTTTGCTCCATTCACATCCATCTTCAACACGTTTATCAGTAGTGGCATCAAAGTATCATAGTACTTGATGAATTTTTTCTCCGCAGCTTCGGCTATGAAGGCGATCGTTGTCAGAGCCTGTTCTTGGACGTAAAGTTGATTACTTTGTAACAGAGTCAACAAGTTCGTCAGCAGGCTGTCTAGATATGGTTCCAGAATTGCCTGGTTCGCATGCTCCGAAAAATTGACAAGCGCAGCAGCCGCATGTGTTTGGACTCTGTCAATTGAGCTGTTAGTCAACTTTGAGATTAATGCTGGTAGGATTCTGTCATGCGATGTCCTTTGAATCAGTGGAGCAAAATCTGTGGAAATTTGCCCCAAAACATTACAACACCCATATTGAACTCTTGGATGAGGATCGTTGATCAACGGTAAAACCATATCTAGAATTTTGGGAATTTCTCCAATCAACACGTCTCGACAACCTTCCGCAGCAGAGGAAAGAGCCATAAGCGCACCAAAACGTTCTCTCCATTGAGATGATCCAACCATTTCCTGCAGATAGTGGAAAAGCGGAGCAGCCAGATACTTCCCACCTAATTTCAACGAGACACGATCCAGAGCTTGACGTGCATGGTCATAAACCACTTCTTCTTCATCTTCCTCTGCATCATCGGATTCTCTCCAATCAGTAGCCTCATCATCATCAATAGATACTTCTGTCATCATTAGCAGAGTGGACACAATCATGGTTTGGGCATAATTTGAATTTGCCTTACACATTTGAGGTGAATTTTCACTGAAAACTGTCAGGAGCTCTAAAGCTGTAGTCCTTGCTGGTGTATCTAAATCCTTCATTTTGATGACCATGTTGGCAAACTGAATCAATTGATCAAACATATCCTTGAAAAGCTTCGGAGCTAATTCCACCAACTCAATGAGAGACTCAAAGACTGCTGCTAATGCATCCTCCTTCCCATCATCAAGAAACTTTGGCAAACTATTTAATAAACTTGGCAACAAAACACCCAACTTTGACCAGTGCGCTTTTGGCAATTGTTTGAAGTATCCAACGAATGCAGTGACAGAGGCAATTTTCACATTGTCATCAGGATCAGTGAAACCTGCTTCAAAGACTGGTAGAATATTCATAACGTCGACATTATTGATAAGGTGTGGTACCGTGGATAAAATTCTAAAACTCGATTCTCTAAAGTTGGGATCTTGATTTTTCAATGCCTCAATAAGAGCCTGCAAAAGTTCAGGCCATTCCGGAAGGTCATCCTGAGCACATTCGGCCATAGCGTCTGACAGTTTGTGTCTTATACTGCCTGGTCTATCAGAGACGAACCCCTTCAGAAGAGTAGCACGAATTTGATTGAGCCCATTGGTACTCAGTTGTGTGATGTTTTTTGCAATAATAACGGTCTTGGATGATGGTGGCGCCCTCAGCGCCAGCTTTCTGAACAACACTGCGGATAAGGCACTTGAAGTTAGATCCTGTGAGGAAGAAGCTTGCTCTGACAAAAATATTAGAAGGATCTCAATATTAGCCGGTGTGATCCATTCCTGGTTCAAGACCTTCTCGGCAGCGGCACGAGTCTCATTATCGGCAGATGCAAACCCATGGAGCACATTGATCAACGAATTGTTGACCTCATCTGGAAGAGCAGACATCTGAACTCTTATGCAATGGAAGTTGTGATTGATTTTAAATTTCCGATGTTGGTTGTCGAATGAAGTAGCTTTGACAGATCAAGCCCAAATCACGTAATCAAAGTGTAAAATACCTAATAGTCAGCGGCAGATACTAAAGAAGTATCAAGCGATAACCAGGTGAAGAGGGGTTGTATCTCAGTGGTGTTCAATTACCTTTTCAGTTCAATTACTCTTTACTATAGGAAAACCTCTTTTTGAGTCCATGGACAGGTATTTTGAAAAAAAATCTTTTCGCTAAAAAGGCGAGAAACAACGTTCGTTCTCTGTGATTGACCTTCAAGAACGAAAGTTTCAAACGATTGGAGCCATCAAGCTAGGTCTGTAAGTAGGTCAGGACGCTGTATTTCCTCTTCGTATCCAGAAGTTCCACTGGGAAGTTCACAGGCTTCAAATAAAAGTTCCTGGGACGATTTATCAACCAATTTGAAAATCATGTTCATCGTTCAACTTTCTTAAAAGATAATCACAGCAGGTAACCGCAAAAGCTATCCTAGTTGCCTCTAAACCTATATTTTTCTCTTGAAAATACTTGTTTAGGATTCCGAGTTTCCAAAAGTTCTTGGCGCTAGAAAATAATATTCAACTAATACGCACACTTTCTTGCAGCTCTAAAAATTGTCATTTGAGGAGTCGCAACCCTTGAACATCTATTTCAAAACGATCTGGGACTTGTAGAGAGCAGACAGGCCCTTTTTTCACTAATAGAACATTTCCATACGTAATATATTAACATTAAAGGACTCCTTCACCACCCACAGAATTTAGAAATCATACACAGAACTGCTCAACTCGAAGTAGTGTAAAAGCGGCAAGTAAAGAATAAAAACCTGCTAATTTAAAATAGCCGCCAAGGCGTCACGTGACTTGTACCTTTTTCTGATCGTCTCGATTAATTCACCAAGACCTTTCCCTTCACTTAGTGTAGAAGACAAGCCTGCAACAATACATGAGTATGATGTTTCTCGCTGCATTGTAGATCATGTCAGAAATCGAGTAGTCCTAAATATTATTTGATCCTAGATCTGACTCTATGTTAACGCACTCAGAACAAGTATAAAATTTGTAATTCTCTTCAATCTCATGAACACGAGCACCATGGAATTGCTCGTCAAAAGAACAAAGTGCAATTTGGCCATGCTTGACCTTATGCTTCGGGTCAATTTGTGCGGTTATGAACGATATGTGAAATCAATTCTAAGCTTGGAAAGTTGTGACTACAATTGTCGTTGGCGTTATTCTGCCATGAACGGCAGTATCTATAAAGATGATCTTTGTCTCTTTTTGTTCTGAATCTCGAACTTACTACTATAGTTTTTAACAATTCGTGAATGGTTTTGCCTTTTTAGTCATAACAGTAGTCTTTGAGCCACTGCTCGTGTTGTTTTAATACATGCAGATTTTGGCGTAGATATTTATGGAGAAGCTGAGCGGCTTCCTTGATTGCCCAGAGGTTCTTTGACATTGTTCCTTGGTAAGCTCGCTTGGATTCGCTAAATGAATAGTCTTAGTTTATAAAGAGATTCCTCCTTTCGGGTAGATTTCCAGCGTCCAACAGATGTAAAGATACGCTCTCATACTGAGTCTTTCAAGAAACTGTATACAACTTGTATCCAAGCTGTAACACACAAGTACGTGGAATCAACATGGCTGAATACGATAAAGGCTACAAAAACACAGTTTAGTCTCCGGTGTAGATATTCATCAGGTTTCGCCTTATATTGTATTGTATTAACGAAACTAAACAGTACATCAACCGTATTTGAGTTTAGGGGTGCCTTACATTGGCAGATCGCTGAGTATCTGGAGTAACCCGACTCGAGATCATATCCGATAATGATCGGCGGCTAGGCGAAATCAAAAACTTGCAGCTGTAACTATCACTTTTGAGAAACAAAAACAACACGACATGAGTATCAAAGAGACTATAATCCAGCTGATAAAACCTATATCTTCAATACCAATGATCTTCAAGTAATATTTGAGCTATCAGTTAAATGATGGTAGTAGCAAGTGGTCACGCGGATATCACGTGCTAGAGACTATAAGGAGTCAAGGTGAGGTCAAGTATATCCATTGCTCGTTCACTACATGTGCCATCTACGATCGTGGCCAAGCAAATTTTTTTCTGGTTCCGTGGAAGACCCAGGCGTGGAAGAAAACACTGCTGTACTGCATCTTAGCGCCTTTGACAGCAACCGCGATAGGTGCTAGCTTGAACGGATATTCGAAAGAACGATGAGAAGGTAAGCGGATATAGCATGAATCGGCGGCTTGGCATTGTAACGCTACGTTTATCGAGTTACATTCAGCCTCGCTTAGATTGCTTTGTGTTTTAAATGTTCTTTTTCTGTCCTTTTCTCCTCGGCACTATTAGGTAATCAGTTTGACTTATTTGAAGCATTAATTGTACATAAGCAGTGGGTCATCGCTTGCTCGGTTGGTTGAAAGAGTTAGTACGCAGGCAGAGGAATGGTAAATCTGAAGAAACCGCGGTATCCCGGTGGTCGAGCCAATGCTCATGACAAGTCTAACACTTCCAGCTCGGAATCTACATCTGCAGATGAATCTTTGGAAGGCAGAAACGATTACAAGGGGGAATCAAGCGATACGCAGGGGTTATCTACAACAGGGGAATATGTTGTTGATAGGAATAAACCAGAGACGTTTTTAAATAGTGATGATTTGGAGAAAGTGACACAGTCGGATATTTACGCACAAAAGCGACTGTTTTCATTCTTACACAGAAGAAAAGTACCAGAAATACCTGCCGATGATGAAAGAAAAGTTTATCCAATGCTTCGCACCAATTATATTTCAAGGATCTTCCTTTGGTGGGTCCTGCCGATAGTACGAGTTGGCTATAAGAGAACTGTTCAACCCAATGATCTTTTCATAATGGACGAAAAGATGTCAATCGAGAAATTATTTGCAGCTTTTGATGGAAACATGAGATACTATTTTGATAAAAGCCGAAAGGAGTACCTTAAAAATCATCCCGATGCTACGGAAGAGGAGGTTTTGGACAATGCTAGATTGCCGAAATTGACTACTCTAAGAGCTCTATACTTCACATTTCAACGCCAATACCTTTGGGCAGTGACCTGTGCAATTCTAGCCAATTGTGCATCTGGGTTCAATCCTATGGTCACAAAGCGACTAATCGAATTTGTTGGCGAAAAGGCTGTTTTGCCTCATTTACCGGTAAACAAGGGAGTTGGTTACGCAATTGGAGCGTGTGTTGTGCTGCTAATTAACGGTCTTTTGTTCAATCATTTTTTCCTGGCTTCTCAGACAATCGGTGTGCAAGCTAAAGCTGTCCTTACGAAAGCCGCGCTTAACAAAATGTTTTATGCATCTGGTTATGCTAGACATCAGTACCCTAATGGTAAAGTCACATCTTTTGTGACCACTGACCTTTCGAGAATCGAATTTGCACTTTCATTTCAACCTTTCCTAGCTGGTTTCCCTGCCATCTTAGCGATTTGCATTGTGCTACTTATAGTCAATGTTGGCCCGATTGCTCTGGTCGGTATTGGTATTTTTTTCGCTGTATTCTTCATTGCCATGTTTGCTTTCAAATACATTATTACATTAAGAATCAAAGCCAATATCCTTACGGATGCGAGAGTGACCATGATGAGAGAATTGCTCAATAACATGAAGATGGTCAAATTTTATGCCTGGGAAGATGCTTACGAAAAAAATGTTCGCGATATCAGAACCAAAGAAATTGGTAAGGTGAGAAATATGCAATTCACTAGAAATTTTATGATTGCTCTGGCTATGTCATTGCCCAATATTGCGTCTTTGGTTACGTTCCTTTCGCTGTACAAAGTTAATAATGGTGCGAGGTCACCAGGGAATATCTTTGCATCACTTTCCTTGTTCCAAGTGTTAAGTTTGCAAATGTTCTTCTTGCCTATATCGATTGCCACTGGTATAGATATGATTCTCGGATTGGGGCGTTTGCAAAATTTACTAGAAGCTCCTGAAGAGAAGGGCAATGAGCTTGAGGAAAGACTTCCCACTCCAAGCTTGCCTTCCAACATCGCATTGAGGATGAGAAATGCTTCTTTTGAATGGGAGGACTATGAGTCGAAGGATTTTGAAGAAACAAAGAAAGAGGAAGAAGCCCAGGCTGAGAAAAAACTGAACAAGAAGCAGAAGCAGAAGCAGAAGCAGAAGAAGATTACACCCCAGCCGGCCGAAAAAGGTGGAGAAAATGATAAAGCCGAGAAGAAGTCATTCCATGGATTTAAAAACTTGAACATTGACATCAAGAAGGGTGATTTCGTTATGATTACTGGGCCTATCGGAACAGGTAAATCGTCGCTACTTAGTGCAATGGCTGGTTTCATGCGGAAGACGTCAGGTACAGTAGAAGTCGATGGAGATTTACTAATGTGCGGATATCCTTGGATTCAAAATGCGACTGTGCGTGATAATATTATCTTTGGATCCCCTTATGATAAGGAGCGTTTCGACGAGGTCGTGCGTGTATGCTCTTTGAAAGCAGATATCGATATACTTCCTGGCGGGGAGTTGACCGAAATTGGTGAACGTGGTATTACACTCTCCGGTGGTCAGAAAGCACGTATCAATCTAGCCAGAAGTGTTTACAAAGATAAGGATATCTTCTTGTTTGATGATGTCTTGAGCGCTGTCGATTCACGAGTTGGGAAACATATTATGGATGAGTGTTTACTTGGCAGATTGAAGGGCAAAACAAGGATACTTGCCACACATCAACTCTCTTTGATTGAAAAGGCTTCCGTAGTCATAGTGCTTGGGGTCGATGGTTCATTTGAAGCTGGTAAACTTGAAGATTTGAAACGTTCAAATAAAACCTTGATTAATCTACTTCATTTTTCATCGCAGAAATCATCCTCTAAAGAAGCTGACACCTCCGAAAAGGATTTAGCCCTGAAAACTAGCATAGAGGAAGTTAAGACTCATGATAGTGAGTCAAAAGAGTGGGAAGAATTGCAGAAACAACTCAGCAAAAAATCACGGGATGAATTAGTTGATGGGCGGCTGACAACCAAAGAAGAGAGAGCGGTCAACAGTCTGAAGTTGGATGTTTACAAGAAATACATTGCAGCTGCTGTAGGTAAATGGGGGATTGTCGTGATCCCGCTTTACCTGATTCTAGTCATAGGTACCACATTTCTTTCATTATTTTCATCTGTCTGGCTGTCTTTCTGGACAGAGCAGAAGTTCCCCAATAGATCGACAAGTTTCTACATGGGTCTATATTCCTTCTTTGTCTTTGGTGGGTACCTTTTCATGAATGGGCAATATACCCTTATCTGTTACATGGGTGTCACAGCTTCAAAGGTATTAAATTTGAAAGCTGTCGAAAGAGTTTTGCACACCCCGATGGCGTACATGGATACAACACCTATTGGCAGAATTCTCAACAGATTTACCAAGGATACCGACAGTTTGGATAACGAGTTAACAGAGAGTTTGCGTCTCTTCATGACACAATTTGCTAACATTATTGGTGTTTGTGTGATGTGTATCATTTACTTGCCTTGGTTTGCCATTGCAATTCCATTCCTAGTTCTGATATTCGTATTAATAGCTGATCACTACCAGGCTTCTGGGAGAGAGGTCAAGAGACTTGACGCAATCCAACGTTCCTTTGTTTACAACAATCTTAATGAAGTCCTGGGTGGTATGGATACGATCAAAGCATATGGGAGTCAGGAAAGATTCTTGGTTAAGACAGATTTCCTAATCAACAAAATGAACGAAGCAGGTTATTTGCTGGTCGCACTGCAAAGATGGGTTGCTATCTTTCTTGATATGATTGCAGTAGCATTTGCCCTAATTATCTCTCTGTTGTGTGTTACAAGGCAATTTCATATTTCACCTGCCTCAGTAGGTGTTCTACTGACGTATGTCCTACAATTACCAGGTCTTCTCAATACCATTTTAAGGGCGCTCACTCAAACGGAGAATGACATGAACAGTGCTGAAAGACTGGTATATTGTGCCAATGAGCTACCATTGGAAGCTGATTATAAAAGGCCTGAACTTGCGCCACCTGAGTCTTGGCCTTCAAAAGGTGAAATCGTTTTTGAGGATGTTAGTTTTGCATACAGACCAGGCTTACCGGTCGTTTTGAAAGGGATAAGCTTAGACATCAAAAGCCAGGAAAAAATCGGTATCTGCGGTCGTACAGGTGCTGGTAAATCGACTATCATGAGCGCACTCTATAGACTTAATGAGCTATCAGACGGGAAGATTTTCATAGACAGTGTGGATATTGGTCAGATTGGTCTTTACGATCTACGAAAAAAACTCTCAATTATTCCTCAGGATCCCGTCCTTTTCAGGGGAACAATTAGGAAAAACTTGGATCCTTTCCAAGAACATCCAGATGAACTACTTTGGAAGTCATTGGTAAGCGGAGGAGCCATTTCTGCGGAGGAAGTTGAAGTTGTTAAAGGACAAAAACCAGATAGCATTGGATCTTTATCCAGTATGCACAAATTCCATCTGGATCAAAAAGTTGAAGAAGAAGGTGCAAATTTCTCTTTAGGTGAAAGACAATTACTTGCATTGACTAGAGCGCTCGTTCGTCAGTCCAAAATTTTGATTTTAGATGAGGCAACATCATCTGTGGATTATGAGACTGACAACAAGATCCAGTCCCGTATTGCCGCAGCATTCGGTGACTGTACCATTCTTTGTATCGCTCACAGACTGAAGACTATTTTAACATATGATCGTATATTGGTTCTCGAACAAGGTGAGATCGAAGAATTTGACACTCCACGCAGCCTATACGAAAAGAAAGACGGCATTTTTAGACAAATGTGCATTAAGTCTGGAATTAATGAGTCAGACTTCGAGTAAGAATAATACCCTTTGTATATATCTTATTTATTGAACACAAATTCAATGATTGATATCTAATTTAGCCCAAACTTCGGAAAAGGTCGTGATCTTGACCTTCTCTGGAAGTTCAGTTCCCTATACATGTTGTTCGTCACAGTCAATAATTCTCGGGAGGGCATGGAATGTGAGGCTCACAATATTTCTCAAGTTGAACACTCTGAGAGGAGTTGTCTTCGTCGTATATACGTTAATTTATGTATGTGCGACTCATTTGAGCGGTATAATGTACATGTATGCAGCCGTGAAAGCATCCACAGAATGAATTATGTGTGACAGGGTCTAGGAAAATTATTCAAGGTGAATTAACGACGATTAGTAGATGGGTTCAAACGTTCTTTAGCAATCTTTGCTTCCTTGTTAAGCTTTAAGGCAACTTCCTCCAACTTCGTGATTTCGTCACCCTCGACAGTGACAATTGTCTTTTCTTCGTTCATTGTAGCGTTGATGTCAAATTCAGCAGTGACTTCCTCTATAATACTTGAAACTTTATCCTTTGGTAGACTGAACAAATCGGAAAGTTTTTCCAATGACAGCTTGCTGTAAAACCGCTTGTAGGTAAAGAAGAAGGTCTTCAACGACTCGACTTGAACTCTTTCGGCCAAGTTTTCTAGGACAGTCTTAGCATTTGGTAGCAATTTCCATGTAGGAATACACTGCAAGTAAGAGTTACACTTTTGCCAGTCACCCTTCTGCATAGATTTAGCAGCGTGCAAAACGAAGTCCCTCAAAGTTTCCGGTGGACCTTGGAAAGTTGATTTATCGTAGTGTTCCAGTGCACGACGGATCGATTTCTGAGAGTAAGGTATTCTCTTGACCTTGATGCCTGAATAGAAAGCAGTCATTTGAGGAACCTCAATTAATAGAGAACAAGTCATAAAGACAAGATCAATCAAATCAAGGTTAATGTGTTGATGGTAAGGCAAACATAGCTGTTCACGTTCATCTGCGCTAGAAGATGATCCGACATTGGCGGAGACTCTTTGCAAAGTTTGTTGACCAAGGATTTCACGTAAATGCGAGCTTGCAAGCAACTCGTTTAGCACTTGATGGCAGTCTTCAATCAAACATAGCTTGAAACCAGCTAGACCAAGTTGAACAACAACTCTGTTGAATAGAATCTGTAGAGATGGATCGGAATTGTTGATGTACGCTTGAACCTTGGAATTTATCAACATATCCTTGGCAGTATTGAAATCGTTGTTCAAAGCAGTGAAGTAAACTTGGTAAAGAGTAGCACGTTTGCGAAACCCACCATTCTTGTGCTTGCGCAAGCTCTCAGCCAAAGTTCCAATTAGATTCGTAACGTAGGTTTCATCTGCGGTACCATTGTATGGAATATAACTAGAGGTGAAATTGTTTGGTAAACTTGCCCAGGCGTTGGTTTCGATTATGCTGACCAATGGACTGGATTTGTAGTAAATGTGGTCCAATCTTTTTACCAAAGGACGAGCTAGTAGTCTTTCCTTTTCCTCCTCAGGCAGTGTGGCTTCGAGGTAAATTTGTGTTCTCAAGATCAAGTTATAGATCAGTTGTTCATCTCTCAAACGGACCAGGTAATCACTAGAATGAGGATCAGTGTTCAGTAGAGATTTGTTGAATTCATCGTCAAGTCTTTCAACGAAGGAGAAGACTGAACCGAGGATCTTCTTCACACCATTTTCATCAGCTTCCGGCTCCTCTTCAATAGTTTCGTTACGGTTGGCCAATTCAGAGACTTGGAAATTATCGAGTTGTTCATGCAAAATCTCCAATAGCTTCATGATATCATTGTAAGAAGCCTTCCATTGTTCAATCGGTTGGTAAGAAAGATTGGCCGAGGCATCAAATCTAATTGGGATCAAAGTCAAGTATGCCATTATTGTCTCATAAGGAGTCTTCGTGATCTGTAAAAGTTCCTCCATAGTCCTGATGAGACCATATTGATCAGCATTTTTCTTACCTCTGGTGTCCAGAACAATACGTAGGGCAGCGAAAAAACCAGCTTCGGATGTGGCAGTAGCCAAAGTAGATAAATTAATACCCTTTTTACCAAAAGTTGGAACCACGTCAGCATCTACGCTGGCTTCCAAGTCTTCCTCCTTATCAAAAGATTCAGGGTCTTCTCTGAACTTGGCTAACAAAGTCTCATTTTCCCTTGCAACTTTTTTCACCCTCTGCTTCGTGGTATTGAAAGCTCTAGCCACACCTTTGTTCTTAATGTCATTCTGTGTGGTACCTGCAACGGCATCCTCAATCTGAGCCAACACTTTGATAAAGATGTTTGGTATACCATAGTTCTGCTGTTGAGCCCTTATTAACAAACGGGAAATGTTATCAAATTCACTTAAAATGGTAACCCAATCCTGGGTCATTCCAGCATTTTCAACACTAGAATAAACAGCTTGCATTTCATCCAACAATTTCTCCTTGGCAGATTTAACAACTTTCTTACCTTCATCCTCTGATTCAGAATCCGAATAAGAAGCACCTTTCAAAAATTTATTAGTACCTCCTTTCCTAAACTCTGATTTCTTAAACCAATCGGGACCATATGGTCTGCCATCGGAATCATCGGAATCAATATCAGATTCAGATTCAGAATCGTTAAAGAAAGAGTCATCAGACACCTCTTCCTCTTCACTCAAAGAAGAGTTTAAAGACTCCTCAGATGAAGACATCAGGTCCTCCTCAGACGAAGAACTACCACTGTCATATTCGTAATTGGCTGCGAAAAAACGAGACATCTTTCCTAACACTATATGACCTTTAATTAGCCCGTTCTAATCACTATTAAAATCAACTTTTACTATGGTAAGAACAAGTTTATTTCGCCCATCTCTTAAAAGTCTTCGAAAATTTTTCAAATCGACGCATCGCTGAAAAATCGCTTTCAACGTGTGATTTGGACTTGGAATAATACCAATAAAACAGCGAGCAGTAGCCCTAATCCAGCTGTTTCATAGCATTGATCAGGTCGTTAGGTTGTCAGTAGAGTCTAGTTTTAGTCATGTAAAAAGTTGGACTTTTAAAAAGCTATGTATAGTCTACTAAGTGACTAAAACGAAGTACGAAAAAAATTGGGATATCGTTGAAGTATGGGCATAAAGAGCCTTTTTGATGGCTGTTTTATTCTTGTTAGGCTTTAATCGAACTTACAATCGATGTCGTATTTCAAAGTTCTACCTGAGGTCCAGATACCCCAGTGCTTTTCAACGTCAGAGATACCAGAAGTGTCTGGCTTCCAGTCTTCGTCAAAAGCTTCGAAGGCCAAAACATTAATACCCCAGGCTCTCATACCGCAAATAGCTTCTTGCCAGAATTGTTGAGCGTTATCAACACCTGGATATGCGGCCTCGAAGTTAGTACCATCGGTTGGCCAGCCGGTTTCACCGACCCAGAAACTGATGTCGGTGGTACCCTTGACAGATTGGATAGTTTGCAAAGCTTGCATGATATCGTCAAAGAAGGAGTAAGTAGCGTTGTCCATAGTTTGACCTTGCCAGTAGGAAAAAGCGTTGGCCATGACAAAGTCACTAGCCTCAATAGCAGGAGCGTTGTAACCGGCAACCAAAACATTCCAAGAGTCGACAGTACCGACTTGGATACTGGAGTAAGAGTTACCATCGGCATCCTTGATGTCCTTAACGGTGTCACGAACGTTGTTAATCTTGTCGGCCAATTCGGAAGCAGTCAAATCTTCACGGTACAAAGCCTCAGAGCCAACAAGAATACCAGCGACATTAGAAATCTTGATAGTAGGCAAATAAGTAGTCAATGCCTCCTTTTCAGCTGCAAAATGGGCGTCATCATTTGGCCACACACCTAAGAACGCACGGAATCCAGCAGCTTCAACAGCAGGAGCCAATTGTTGTAAAGTATTACAATCAGAGACTGCGTAAACCTTGACAACGTTACCGTATGGCTTCAAGACTTCCAAATCAGCTTCATAATCAGAAGTACTCTTGCAAGTACCGTCGTTGTTCTTAACACCCAAGTTGAAACCTAAATCACCAACAGCGGCGACCTGGGTAGCAGCAAATAGCAAACCAGCAGCGAGAGTAGAGAAACGCATCACAGTTATCCAGTAATCTGAGATCGATATTTTTAAAGTGAGTGTAAAGTGAATTGTTTTTTCGAGAACTCGATCTGTTTTTGTTTATTATAAGGAGTTTGAAAAATTTTGTATAGTGAAAGAGCCCACTATAAATAGAAGAGCCCGAACGTCTACGAACTGACAATGACCTAAGAAGTTCAATCGCTTGATATGTAATTTATAGAGTATTGACTAGAGTCAAAGAGATCATGCAGCTGTCTGGGATCGCCAAGTTCCCCTGTGGGGCAGCGCCAGGTAGTTCTAGCTGGCCATCGAAGAACTGCTGCGCTCCGTCGCATCCTTCGAATTGGTCCCTTGATTGCTGAAAGCTCTCGTTTATGTGGTCCCATTTACCGCCTACGAGAAGTACATTTGCCGGTGGCGTCGAGTCTGTTGATTCTGTGGGTTTGATGATCTTGTTCACGTAAGGCAAGTTAGTTTCAACTTTGCGGTACTTCTTTAGTTGGTCATTGTAATAGTAGTCTCCACTGTTGATCCAAATCGCTTGAGAGTAGCCGTTGGGGAATGCACATTCGGTGAAGATTGATCCGAAATTGTTGGCTACGCGGACGTGGTAACCGAATGATGCATTAGCACCAACAAAGTCACCGTAAGCTTCCTGGGGGGAAACTACCCGTTGCTCTACTGTGTCCACTGTCACTCGCACGTTTACAGGCACCAGTTGTGATTTTAATTCGAGTGGTTCAGCTTTGCCGATATTAATGAACTTTGTCTGCTTGAACTCCTTATTTTTCTTCTTGATCGATGCTTGACCCGGTTTGGTCATTCTAATGGCGAGACCTTCACGGTAGCGACCTTTGTCCTCATTCCTATGTCTCATAAAGGGCAACGCCGATAGTCTGGGCAATTTTGCAGCTGCTTGGAAATATCTTGTGTATTGTTTCTTAAAGACTGTGTTAACGAGGTATGGAGGAGTCACAAAGTATTGCAGCAAGGACGCAATCAACATGGCATCAGACAACGAGTTTTCGTGTTTCTTACTTTTCTCACTTCTGTCTCCAAGGTTCAGTACTACTATCTCGCCCACATTGAAGATCGTTGCGGTCTTGGCAATCTGATATATAGCAAATGTTATCTGCTCCAAGTTTCGACAGTTGGCCAGCACCGTAGTCGGTATACAAAGGCTGTAATTAACTGTCTTTGACAGTATTTTAATACTTTTCTTCAATTTCGCTACTGGTTTCACCTTCTTTTTTTGCTTTCTTATCAGAAGGACCATACTTCTTCTCATTTGAACGCTTGACTGCCATCCTGGACACAACTCGCCAAATACAAGACGCTATTCAACCGCCTTTAAGTCTTTTCATCTCAACTAGCTCATCGTGTTGGAAAATTTCTTCAACTAAGCTTGATCCGTCTCTGATGATCGAACCAGCAAAGTTATACATTTATGAACCTATTCATCGTCCTGTGCGTCATCCTGGTCGTCCTCGAATGTTCGACTATGTGGTACAGCACCTTCCCGACTGTAGTGCTTCTTTCTCATTTCTTCAAACCTTGAATGTTCGCTCTTCTGTGGCGGTAAAGGCTGCCCGTCAAGGGAGAAATTCTCCAACTCTGCTTCGTTCTCGTCATCGTCCCTATAGTATTCACCGTTTGGATCAATCGCACCCTGGTAAGGTGTCTTTGGTTCATCGATATGTATATCCTGATACTGCTGCTTGGCAATCTCATTTGCATCCAAATTCTTCTGATTCCACTGTAAGCTTTCCTCTGCTTCCTGTTCACGTTTCAACGATAGTGTATCCTTGGGAAGTCCATGCTTATGTGATGCAATTTCACCCTTCTTCTTTGACGTCAGTTTCGCATTCAACTGCGTATTCATCAATACCTGTTTTCTAAACTCTGAAGTAGACTCCTCGCTTTCAGGACCATTCTGGTCTGCTGGTAATGGATTCTTCAATATTCCGCCCATGCTGTGATATTGATTTCTAAATTATTGGACTATTAACTAGTAGCTCTCTCTTAACAATGGACCCCTTCTTTATTCTTGTTCAACTGAAGCTAATAGCCGGGTAATGGACCTTATTTAACAGTAATAAGCTTATATATGGCTGTAAAATCCTGTTTAGAGGCTAGTAGATCTTCTTCTTTTCGTCTACGGATAACTCTCCAGCACCCGTATTGGTGACTAAAAGCAGCCCTCCGATGATACTTAGGTTTTGGTAGAATTCGTACTTGAGAAAGTCTCTCTTGGTTTGATCGTAGAACCAGTAGTTGTTCAATGTGATGTTGTAGAAAGTCAGGATGAGTCCCAGCATGATAGATGCGAGTTTTGTCTTGTATCCGATGGCGAAGCAGACGGTTCCAATAATGGTTAGGAAGACGGTGAACCACGATTTGCTGAAAGTGAAGGCGATGAACATCAAAACGATGAGCAAACGACCAGCGAAAAGCAGATAACCCTTAGTTTTCCCACCCTTGGAGGTCAGTTCAGGAAGCATACCGAAAGTGGTTTTGTTTTGGACTATAGAGTCGCTAAAGGCGATTAACAGCCCGCCAATAACACTAATATTTCTTAAAACAAAAGAGGAACCTGTGAAAAGACCATAGATTAGGGCTTGTAGAATGATACATCCACATAAAATACCAGTAGCATATACAGTTTGCTTACGCAACACGAGCAACGTGGCCCCTGCTAGCATGGAAACTGTAACAAGCACTAGGAACAGAACAACAAAGAGGTATGGATAGTGTTTCCACTTGTGCAGGTAAAAGATTTGGTCTGACCATTGAGAAATGATCCGAAACGAGTCCTCGTAGAAAGTAGCAACAATAAAGAACCTGGCAATAGCTGGGATATATGGTCTCACCTTTATAGCCAATGGATGGTCTGTCAGATTCTCAATCTTCTGAGAGTACGATTCCACCGTCTTCATAATTCCCTGTACGTTCAATGCGGCTCCAGCAGAACTTCTAGCCCCACTAAATGACCCATAAGAATTCCCTGGACGACCACCATTAGGCGCACCGTTCAAATTATTAAAAGACCCTCTATACGACATCAGCACACCTTTTACTCCCTCCAGTCAACTTCAAGGATACACAATGGCTCTTGGAAACCTTACTCTTGCCTATAGAAGATGTTTAACTCGCTGGATCAAACTACCTTTTCAGCTATAAATTGAACAGCTCACTATGAAAAAAAGCGTCCGCATTAGGTAAAAATACAAGAATGGCAGTTTAAGCTCTATAAGAGGTCTATACTAGCTTATAAGTAGTATGAAAGCACACTGGCAGGTAATTTCTTAGCGTCCACTAAAGTCTGGGAAGCGTCCTTTAGGACTTGCTTTGCAGCTTGTGGGTCAGCCTTGATCTTTTCAGCGACAGCAACCAATTGTTCGTCATCCAAGCTATCAACAATGAATCCAGTTTGCTCTTCGATGGCAGCTGCTTTGTCAGCTTCACCGAAATACTCAGCTTCCTTTGCAGCGTTACGAACAATTCTCTTGTTCTTCTTTTTAGCGGCCTTGGCAGCTTCCTTGGCCTTCTTCTTGTCAACCTTGGCAGCAGCAGAAGCAGTAGCTTCAGCTTCAGCCTTAGCCTTGGCTTCAGCAGCAGCCTTTGTGGCGGCCTCAGCTTCAGCTCTGGCACCGGCTTCTCTTTCCCACTTCTTTCTCTCCTTTTCCTTCTTTTCCTCTTCTTTGAAGAGCTTGATACGAGGATCCTCGTTAACCGCTCTCTCAACAAGTTTGACCAATCTGGCATTATCAGCGGTCTTCTTTTTGTCTCTAGCAGCCTTGTTCTTCCTCTCAGTGTAACGTTTTTGGTCTCTGTTGGAAGAGTCATCAGGAACATCTTCGTCCAAGAATTCAAAAGTTCTCCAGGAGTCGAATCTATGCCAGAATGAATAGAACTGCTCGACTTCTTTCTTCGGAGTGTTCAAATCACCCAAGGTAGGCACTGGCTTCTTCTTCGAGAAACGCGCCTCTGCGGCGAATACTGGACCCCATGCTTCGAAGAAATCATACTCAGTACCCTTCTTTGGTGGCTCAACGTCAGCGTTGAAGTCACAAGAGTCGTATTGAGCCCTCTTGTTGTTGTCGGTCAAGGTCTCGAAGGCCTTTTGAATGATCTTGAAAAAACCGTCCTGTTCCAAACCGGCACCAGAAGCTGACTTCTTATCAGGATGATGTTTCAAAACTTGCTTTCTGTGAGCCTTGATAATTTGATTCTCAGTGGCTCTGTAACGCAATTTGGACAGACCCATAGCGGCGTACAAGTCAGCCGTCTTCCAATCTCTTGGATCGTGTTCCAATAGACTCTCATCGGCCAATTCGTCGTCGAACAGAGCCTCATCTGGGTCAGTGTTGGACTCGTCGACTCTCTTGACATTTTGCTCAGCTTGAATTTTCTCGAATTCAGACCAAGTGTGGTTTCTCAAAGTTCTTTGAGCGTGGTGCAAAAAGTGCTTACCGACTGGCTCAACTGGACGGCGAATGGCTTCAGATTTCTTAGCATCGCTAATGACATTGACAGTAATGTCAGACTTCAATTCTGGTAGAGTGAACATGATTGATTGACCGTCTTACTCTATTAAGAAGTGGTTAAGAGATTACTGGAAAATTTTCTGTCTGTGATTTTTTTCAATTCAAGACAATATACCTAAAGTCATCGGTAAGTGGAAATACTACAAAATAAAAGGTCAAGCCGGTAAAGATATCATAGGCCGGTTGTTTGGTATTTTGGCTGTGTAATTGAAGATGAGTAACGTCCAAAAACAGGATTTGGTACTTTTTAGCGATAGTTCGGTGATATCGAAGGAGCTATGCACGGGGAAGAGCCATGATCTTATAACAATCACTTCGAGCCCAGCTACCTCGTCATTTTGGTTGCTAACCACATTAGTTGAAACCAGACTTACAGGAGCTCCATTTTCGCTCAACAGTACATCGGTTCCAGTTGTTACGCACAAAAATATGAATCTAATAACCATAGCATCATTCATTCATAATGCCCAATATTACACAGACGCCTTGAATAGGCTTAAGCTAGGGCCGGAATCATACAAATATATTGACCTCCTGACAAACTTTGTAATAAAGAACATCGGTAAGCCTAGGGCCAAAGTCTTGTCCGAATTGCTAGAGAAATTCCCACAAGATTCAACATCCGTCGTAATACTGGAGCAGCCTGAGGTTCTTTTGACACTACTAGATGGGCTAACGAGTGATGAGCTACACAGAAAATTCATCATGCCCCTAATGCAAAGGTGCGGACTACTAATCATATCGACTAACATAAACTACAGCCCGAATGGTCAGACTAAAGATGCCATTGAATTTTCAAGGTTTGTAGCGGGATGTTTTTACAAATCAATTGCTGTGTTATCTTTGAAACCTCTCGATACTGGTAGAGCCGCTGACGTGACCGGTTCATTCAGAATTACCCGAGGTGGTGCATCAAACTCTCACCTGTCGTGCCACGTAGTTGAAAATGAATACCTTTATTTGAACCAGAAAGAGAATACAAAACTGTTTTATAGATGATGATCTAAACTATCCTACATAGGGATTAAGCTTGTTCCTTCTAGCCCTGATTATTCTATCTAATTTGTACTCGACTGATGATCTTGTCCTTATGAGCGAAAGCACGGGCCATGTGCTTTGTTCCCCACACGTTATACCGTATGGGATATTGTCCAATTGACCCTCGATGATTCTTGTGAGAGAAAGACTTTTCATTCTTGGAACTATCGTAATTTCTGTAGCTGACCTTGGAGTCTTCTCGTCTATGGTCAATCTCTTTATCCAGGAGCTCAGTAATCCAAGGTTATCCAGCATCTCCATTCTATGCCTAAACTCCATCGTTGCGATGTTTTTTAACTTCCTCTCTAGATGGTATTTGAATTTAAACGCCAGCGGCTCCATTTCTGTGAAGTTCAATTGTGGGAAACCGAGTTCAGATAAATCCACAGAACCAGGCGTATCGGGATAATGTTTATAGTAGTAATATCTCGACGTCTTGATCTCATGCTTTAAGTCGTTCACCACTAATGGTGCTAGATATGGCCGCGCCAAAGATACAACGAAATTGTTTACGTTGAATAACTCGGTCAATCTTGTGTAGGGACTTTCGCTAGTTTCTGTGGCATTCTCTGGGGCCAAAAATTTTGTAATCTTTGTCTTTTCTTCCGAAAGGAACGACACGATTTCGTTGTCGAGGTTCCTGCACAGCAATCTAGTGTCATCCGAGATCACTCCCGATCCCAAACTACAATTGATTGCGGAACTTATTAGCACATTAGGAGAAGTAACATAGTTTAATAGCTTGGGGCACGAAAGGTCGGTTGGATGAATGACAATACTCAATATCTTGCCCGTATTTTGAAATGCCTCCTCAAAAGTGAGGTCTTTAACAATATACTTGAGCACAAACTGAATGAAAAGGTAAACGTCCTGCGAGTAACCGTGGTGAATTAGGTTTTGTATCAAAGTACCCAAGTTTAAATGTTGGTCGACGTTGCCGTACCCGCAGCTCCGTAACAACTCAACATCCAATTTTATCATATTCAAAATATTCTCCCCGTGCAACAACCTCCTAAGCTCCTGATTCGACATACATGCATAGAGACTGGCAATGCAAGACCCCATAGAACTTCCACTTATCACGTTTGGGATCAAATTTTGAAAGAAAAGTCTCTTTATAACACCCAAATGGAACATTCCAAACAGGGACCCACCCTGTAAGATCAAAGCAGTTGTTCCTAGGGACAATTTACACCTTTGAAAGAAAAAAGTCGGTGTTCCAGCACTATCCAACAATTCCAGTCCTTCGATAATCCTATCCATATACTGTTCAATAAGTAGCTTAGTCCCAATCAACGATTTCGTAAACAGTCTTCTATCGACGATCCCACCAAAATTCCTCAACATGGAGGGTCCGGTAGAAAGGAACTTGTCCTTGACAGCTGCAATATCGCCAGTCTCCAAAGCACGTTGCAATTGAGCATGTTGTTCGAGAACAGAGTTAAAATCGTACCTTACCGAGAAGAAATTCCGTCGCCACAAATTCGCCCCAGTAATCTCATCCACGACCATTGCCTTTGCATACCACGTCTCATAAGTAGTACATCTTTCCAGCTCTTTGCTAGCTTCATGATAGAGCACCCTTGAATTAGGCCGCAGGTAGTTTAACAACTTATGGATCCAAAAGAAATAGATATCCGACACAACATGGATAACCTGCCACACCACTGGAGGGATACGATCCAGCGTAGCATATACAACACTCAATATCCAGTTCGTAAGCATACAAATGTCTTCAAAGTACCTCTATTTGTGTCATTAAGGCTGTTCCTTAAGGCTTCCCAAAAGCTTTAATAGAGGCCTTTCCTGCCGGGTAAAAAATAGGCTTAATTTTAAAGCTCAAGATTTGAAGCATTAAGGTGGCAAACAACAACATTTGGTGGTTGAAGAGAGCGTTGGAGGATCGATTGGATGTTTAGAAACAATTACGACGGAGATACGGTGACCTTTTCACCTACTGGGCGTTTGTTCCAGGTTGATTATACGAAGTTATACGACGCTTTAGAGGCGATTAAACAGGGGAGTGTTACTGTTGGGTTACATTCGAAGAAATACGCAGTGCTAGTGGCACTGAAGAGGAATGCAGATGAGCTTTCGTCATACCAGCGTAAGATCATCAAATGTGATGAACATTTAGGGCTTTCTTTGGCTGGGTTGGCACCGGACGCTCGTGTTTTGAGTAACTATTTGAGACAACAGTGCAATTACTCTAATTTGGTTTTTAATAGAAAGCTCTCAGTTGAGAAAGCAGGTCATTTGCTATGTGATAAGGCACAAAAGAACACGCAATCGTATGGGGGAAGACCCTATGGGGTTGGGCTGCTGATTATTGGCCATGACAAGAGCGGTGCGCATTTACTTGAATTCCAACCATCGGGAAATACACTCGAATTGTACGGTTCAGCGATAGGAGCTCGTTCTCAAGGTGCCAAGACATATTTGGAGCGTACGCTAGATACTTTTCTGGAGATTGAAGACCCAAACGAGCTTATCAAACAAGGTGTTGAAGCTTTGAGACAATCGCTCAAGGATGAAACACTCAGCAACAACAACCTCTCAATTGCCATAGTAGGTGAAGACCTGCCCTTCACGCAGTACGACAATGAAGCAGTCTCCCAATTTCTATAGCATACATAGACTGAGTAACTTTCGTGTCTTTTCAGACGCGCCGGTATTTCTTCACTGCAGGAGAGAGGGCATCTGTCCCGGAAAACTACAACCACAAACAGAATAAAAGAAGTGGGTAGCCCAGGATTCTGATTGACTAACGGGTGATAGCACTGTAGACATGTTAAGACGACGTTCGAATGTCGCCTGGGTGGTTCTTATTGTGATCGTTTTTCTCCTATACAGGAGTTTAGGGCCACATCCGTTGCCCCAAGGATCGGCTAGAAAGAGTCTAGGGTACCGTAATAAGCAAACTGTGCAACGTAAGACGGATTTGTTGAATGCGGATATATCGCAGGCTTTGAAACGTCAGCCATGGGACCTGTCTCCGATTAATCACCGTATTACCAAGCAAAAGTATGAGGATGAAGAAGTGGTTGCGTTTGCCTCGAATTTGGACGTAGACAAAGTATTGGTCAAGAAAGCCAAGGCAGCTAAGAAAAATGAACAAGATGGTAATCAATTGGGGTTAACATTTGGTTCTAAGGATTACAAAAATTCAATTACTTGCGAAGATTTGGCATACCGTTCTGTGATTCAGCATTCCCAGGAGAAAGCTCAATTGCATGATGATCTTGCCGAATTGAGGCACCGTCTGATGAGTGTACCAAACTTTCTTTCCAAGGAAGTTACAGGTGAAGATGAGGAAGAAATGACTGTGCCTGAGATTATAGAGAAGAAATGGTACCAGTTTGGTAGTTCTGCAGTGTGGCTTGAATCGGAGCAATGTTATGTTGTTTATTCGAGAGTTATTTACTCGTCGAACCATATCAAGAATCATCCACACCTTTCTCTAGTAAGAGCACAGGCCTTTGATAAGGATTGGAATGAGATCAAGGGCAAAAGGATACCCTACGTGGACGTACCAAGACCAGCTGATATGCAGGCGGCCTTGAGACAAATTGATGAAGAAATTGGTATTTCAGATTGTAGTGTTCACAGATCTAATCAATTAGCATATGATGCCTGCGTTGTCGAAAACACGAGGAACGGACTGACTGCGGATAAGAGAAGAGAGAGTATCCTCTCGAAATTTTATATGACTTACCCAACAATTTTGAATATTCCTTTCAAGACTGATGGTGACTGGAAGGGACCGGAAGATCCACATGTTGTTTTGAGACGAACCGAACACGGGGAAGAACCCGTCGTTATTTACAACATTCGTGACGAGGATTTAGACAGACGGATTATGGTGGCTTTCTTACCTCACAGAAAGATTGAACCAATGGTTAAATTTAGCATCGGTGGACGTGAACAAAGAGAAATAGAAAAGAACTGGACACCTTTTTTCCATCGCAATGTTGGTGAGTCCCTAATATCTCGCGGTTTTATCCATTTCATTTACAGTTTTAGTCCACTGGAAATCTTGAAATGCTCTCTGAACGACGGTGTGTGCAATCTTGTCTTCGAGGCTGATACGTTGAAAATCAGTGAGTCAAACAAGTTTGGTGGTATAAGAGGTGGTACACAGTTTATTCCATTGCCAGACGTTTTGCCCCAAGTTGATGGAGCGCAGGTATGGATTGGTTTCCCCAAACAACATATCGATGAATGCGGTTGTGGTAGTGTTTATTACAGACCAATGTTTAGTGTTCTTGTCGAACGCGATGGTGTTTATAGCCAAGAAATGATGGTTCCAGCGATGGGTTTCAACATGGATGTTCTTGCTTGGGATCTGAAGACGACTGCTTGTAAAGAAACTAATATTTTAAGTCCGAACTCTATCGCTTATTGGGGAGTTGCTGGGCAAGATCCACACACCAGAAAGTATGAAGATTATCTGATCATAACAGTTTCTGAGGCCGATTCCATTAGCAAAGTGATTACGTTGAAGGGTGTCCTAAACTATATTCTCGGTATTTATAGAGAAAAGGATATCATGGAAAAGTTTGCGATTAACGAACAAGCAGATGAGATTATAGGTCAAACATTACACTGTCTAATTTCTTCTGCGTTTGATAGTTGTAAGGCATACGGTGAAGCCCATCCTGAAATTAAAGAAGAAGAAAAACAAGAGTAACTGAGGGAGAGGTTTGCCGTAGAGCAAATGTAATAGATATCGTAGAGGCCCCGCGGGAACACATCCGTGTATATAACCAATTGTATTTATTTACCTTCATTTTGCCAATAATATATACCACTCGCAAATCTAAGTTCAGAATTACTTTTACTCTAAAAATACTGAGATATATACAGGGATCTCTAGATGCACCCGCTTAATTGATGGGGAGCTTTCCTCCTTTATAGTAAACCATGAAGTTTGCCTTGAATCCTTCGCCATTAGAATCCGGTTCACCTTGAGAGTTCACCTCTCCCTTCCCGTAGTTGATTTCACCGTAGTCCATGAATCCAAAATACTCGTAAACCTTCTTTGCCTTCTCGTTGATCGCCTCTAGAATCACAGCAGCATCCTGTTTATCAGCCTCTTCTTTCAAATACTCCAAGATAGCCCTGGCGGAACCTCTAACTTCTGGTTGATTCAAGTTCTTACCGATCATAAAAAGGTAAAACATCTTCAATTTGGTACCCAACCCCAGTGCTTTCTTATAGTTTTCGCCAGCTTCGATAAATTGCTTATTGAAGAGAGGGTCCTTGGTTCTCTGGGCTTTAGCATGGTTTTCCAATGGGGGAACCACTACAGCGACACAGTCATAGTCTCCAGCCTCTAGAAGAAAACCACCTTGTGCCATATATTTCTTAGACAATGTCGAGTAGGATTGGTAAATTTCCTCCTTCGTCAAAGGCTCAGTAGCTGTTCGATCTTCAAATTTAGTTATCAAATACTGACAAGCAGCACTATCGCCAAATGCAATCGACAGAGTTTGTTGCACTTTGGCAACATCAGTCGTCTTGTTTACCGCAGTCTTTGTCATTTTTAGTCTTAGTGCTCTACATCATGGTAAAGCTCAAAGATATTAGATCTCATTTTTTACTTGGCACTTTGCTAGGCGGCTCGGCAAGAAATTTGACCAAGTAACTACACATATGCCAGTCATTGAAAAAACAGTGCGACGCTTTAAGGCGACGTTAAGGAGGGCCTAGCTTACGAGTGTTTAAGCATTGTCCACAATTAAACTTTCGAAGACACTTCCATGATTGACGGCTCGATAAGTTCCCAGCATTCAACTGATTGACGCCTCACGAACACCACAGTAGTGCGTATAAGACAAGATAAAGGCCCTAGAATGCACAAATTTTAGTCTGATGGCGGTAGCGCTTGGCGCTCGAGTGGGCTTCCTCGACCTCTTCCTAATGTGAGGCTATTTTAGTCACCATCGGTCATTGAAGTCAAGGATAGACTACATCGAGTGGCAATGGCACTCCGAACCATCTGCTGATACTTTCAATCGACTGTGATAGGCTCGCTCGCTGCAGCTTGGCAAATGGCCAAATCTAGCTTCGAAGTTTTTTCAACTTCGAGAAGCCACAGTGTGGAACCGAGGGGCTTGCAGCGAAGAAAACGAAGAAACCGAAGCGCTTCGAGGCTCGAGAGACACGGCAGAGGTGCCATTGCTACTGTGATTGATTACTAAAGTGTGGTTGCAATGTATGTGTGAGATTGGCGATTATAATGCTTGGATTGAAGATCTCAAAACTATAATTACGGAGTGGAAAATGATGATAAGTATGTTGGATTTCTTGTTCTGAAGGAGACCAGATAATAATCATGAGTAATACTAGTACATCCTCTTTAGAGGCTCAAATAGTCTCAATTGAGCAGAAAGACAATGCTGGTTCGAAAAATGCTGCTGGATTACTGAAGGACGAATATAAAGTTGTCAGCTCAAGAGATGCGGATGTTACTTTGAACTTTTTGGAAGAGCACGACTCGGAAGTACCTCTTATTACACCTGACGAGGACCGTAAGCTACGGCGTAAGGTCGCTGCCATTGTTGTAGGCCTTACTTTTTTAGTCAATTTGACTTTGTACTCTGATAAGGCTACTTTGTCGTATGCTTCGATCTTTGGTCTGTGGGAAGATACTGGCTTGACGCAAGAAACTTATAATGATGCTAATACCCTGTTTTATGTTGGTTACTTGATCGGTCAGGCTAATATGTTTTTGTGCAAAAATTACCCTATTGGTAGAGTGGTCACGGTTATGTGTGCCCTTTGGACTATCATTATCTTCCTACACTGTGTCGCCTATAATCACCAAGGTATCATCGCACTGAGATTTTTCTTAGGGTTTGTTGAGTCTGTTGCTGTGCCCACTTTGAATATAACAATGAATCAGTTCTTGACACCTGATGAAAAGAACTCCTATGGTCCAATTTGGTACGTCTCCTCAATCGGTGTGTCTATCCCTGTTGGTTTCATTGCCTACGGTATTCTACATGCCAAATCATCTGTGCCTATTTGGAAATTGTTCATGATCATCATTGGCGGTTGTACCTTTCTGTTAACCATCATCATCTTTTTCTTCTATCCAAACAATCCAACTGATGCGAAGTTTTTGAGTACCAAAGAAAAAGTTTGGGTCATTAGAAGAGTCCAAGAAAGCAGTCAAGCTTCCATTGAACAAAAAGTTGTCAAGAAGTATCAAATTGTCGAAGCTTTCAAGGATCCAATTACCTGGTTTTTCTCCATCTTTTTCTTGTTCCAACAATTGGCCAATAACTTGGCTTACCAACAGAACTTGTTATTTCAAGGTATTGGTAACATCACTAATTTGTCTTCTACGTTGGTGTCAGTGGCAGCTGGTGGGTTTGCATCTATCTGTGCCGTCATAGCAACTGTATTCCTATTGTACAAAAGAAACTACACTGCTTTCTCGGTTGTATTCTGGACCATACCATCTTTTGCAGGTTCAATTGCATTGGTATCTATCGATTGGGATAAGAAGATTGCGTTGTTGGCTATGTTATGTCTGGCTTGTCCCTTGTTTGGTATCCCATGGATTCTCATGTTCAGTTGGAACACAACTAGTTGTGCTGGTTACACAAAGAGGCTAACGAGAAACGCTATTATTATGTTCTGGTATGCTATTGCTAACATTATTTCTCCTCAAATATGGAGAAGCAAGGACAAACCACGTTTTATTCCCGCTTGGATCGTTCAAATCGTTCTCTCTTTCTTTCTCGCTCCATTGACTGCTTTGGTGATCTGGTATATTTTGAAAAAGAGAAATAATGAAAGATTAGCCGAACGTCATAAGAGTCATGTTGCCGTGGAACTTGAAGGTAAAGTCGTCGAAACAAATGTGGCAATGCTAGATCTCACAGACCTTGAAAATGAGACTTTCATCTATCCATTGTAAGTAATTGTTCTTGTATACTGAGAGGCCAAGCTGGTGCTTGCTTTAATAATTTTAATTAATAGAGTTTTTCTTGTGCTATCCAGAAGTTTAAGCGGCCTATTGCGGCAGCTGATTGTTTCTCTTCGCGTCATCGAATTCAATCTTGATTTACTTTATGCAAGTTAAGAGGACGTCAATTAATCGCATCAACAGCAGGTAAACAAATAGACAAAGAAAGGAAAATTTGACTGGACGCGAACATGCCGAATTAGGAACCAACCATTCCTGTTATGGTGGGAGGTTGAAATAAGATTAGTTGTCCCAAAGCATATATAATGACTTTGTTGCGGTTGACATTGAGGCGGAGAGTTGGTAAACAAGAGCCTCATAACTTAAAAAGGATGTGATGAGGAAAAAATACTCAATTCTTAAGCGCTTTAGAGTTTGAAACAGAATTTGAAGGTTTGCGTTGCCCTGTATGAAAGATTTGCCATAATCATCCATAGGTTCAGCAATAAACCAAGCGGCGTTGTTGATTAAGACGAAGGGATAAAATCTAAAATTACCTCAGTTACGCGGCACCACTGAAAGAGCACTAAGTAGAAGCTGAATAGGCATCCCAAGGGCAGTTGAATGGGCAAACTACATTTAGTTCATTCGGGTGATTGCTTGAGTTTCTCAGCAATTCAAGAGATTTGGTGTACAGGCCGGCTGCTTCTCGCTCCTCACTTCCGACTTTGGTGATACCTGAGATGCTTAGTCCAGTTCCAAGACTATTATAGAGGGGTTTTGGATGACGGATCTCCTACTACTGTTGTCATGAATCTCGTTTGGTTTTCTCATCATTAGGTGTGATGAATGCTTGGTTATCATTTTAGAGAATATTCGATAGCCCCATCTGGCGATATTTTCTATTGAAAGGAACTACATGTCTCTAAAAGATTTTGAAGGTCCTTCAAGCTCCGCTTCTGTAGCTCCCTTGCCCCTCAGGTGAGCCCTCCTTTAATAATGTATTATTTCACTATTATGTGTGACCATTGTAATAGGCGCTTAAAGGTGTCGAATACCGGCAAGCATATGACCTGGACGCAAAGTTCATTTGCAATGTCTAGGTGGAAAAGAACTATAACCGCTCATTAATGCGGGCCTCCTTTTTACCAAGCACATGTTACAATTGACTTCGTTCTCAAACTTACATGTCGCAAACAGGGCATGAGCTTTTTCACTTTATTGACTGTTGCCACACGCCGAAAGGCTCCCATAAATGATTGGCCAAAGTGATCGAAAATCTTTTAAGTGCCCCAACGCCTTGTTTTAGTTGCTGACTGTCGAAATTTAATTGATATGAGTACTGTAAGCGCTTCCAAAACCTTACACAAGATTTTTACTTTAGCGATGAGGATATTTCTGGACCAGATTTGAAACCATTATACATTGAGATATTTCAGTTTATTGCTTTGAACCCTTATTGAATACAGAACTGCTGAGAGCCGAGTAGAGACCAAGTGGGCCGTCATTCTTTAGTATTCTCTGGATCATGGAGAATAGTGTTGGTTTAGGACGGGCTGCTGTTTGTAGTCGCACTTTTGCGAGGTCTAGCGGATGAGTAATGATGCAGGCAACGATTCCTCCTACACCTCCATACCACCATGGATATTTAACTACTGCATTCGATGATTCTGATTTGGTTCCTGACATCTGCTTATGATCGCTCAGTTCAAGTAAGGGTGGTCCTTTTGTGTAGTATCCAAAGGTTCTGGCAGGTGCGTGGCGGAAGTCTCACAGTGTTGTGAGGCTGAAGCGATGGTATAATGATGATATAGGCAGGGATCTGACAGGAAGATGACGAGAAAATGAAAAAAAAAAAAAAATAAAAATAAAAATAAAAATAAAAAGCGATTAAAAGAGTAGAGAACGAATAGAAAGAATGAAGTGAAAATCAAGATTTTAAAAAGTTTGAAGAACCTCAAGACAAGAAGAAAAAAAATCTCTACTAAAGTTAATGTAACAATGGGCCCAAAATTGACTTCAGATATATAAATAACTAAATAAACTAGGTTGTGAGTGGTTATGCCGGAGGCAGGAATTTATTAGAATAGATTATTGTTTTGAATTTCCAAGAAGCTATGCTTACTTTTTGCCATTTCCAAATGGCCAATCCATTCGCTCTCTGAAAGCTATCTCTTTTTACACTGTCTGAGCCCTAGGGTAAGTGCCTCACACATCATTGCAACCAAACACAAAGGATCATTCTGTAGTTCGAAGGAATAGTTGCAAGATTAGTCATTGTACGGCTGATCGGAAGATAATACAATGATGGGTTTCTTCTCTAGGTAAAGGTCTTGAACGTCCAGACGTTGTTTAGACCCCACCATACACTGAGGCTTTGAATAAACCCTTTTGGGATTTTTACGCAGGCTATTCACGTTACTTCCGGGGAGTTGGGTTGAAGAGGCCATCGTAGAAGGAACGCTGGTACTTTGAACGTCTTTGAAAGGCATGGACTTGAAGAAGGTTTGTTGGGAGACAGGTATTCTTCCATGGCTAAAAAGCGCGGAGCACTTTCTTGTAGAATCGGTAGGATCTGTTTGTGCGGATGTAGTTACAGTCTTCAAAGCATTCTGTTCTTGGTTTAATGATTCCTTAGATCTTGAGGTGTTGGATTTTCTAGCTCTCTTCAGTGACAAGAGAGAGCGGCCATTTCTCTTGGGAAGGCCGAATTTGATACGATCACACAGAGTTTCTTGTGTAACGGCCTTACACCTATTCTTCCGGTTCAATTTGCCATCATCGACGCTATCAGCTCTTGGACGCTTGTTGTGGAGAGCGTCAAAGGATTTCCGCTCTTGAGGACTTGCGAAATCTTGTTGTTGGGTCTTCCCGACCCGAACCGTACTATTTATCACCTGGCGGTGTTGTTGGCGAGAATGGTATTGATGGTTTACGCCGCTTTGATGGAATGACAATGAAAAATAGGTATAGGTGGAACTGAACGGTTCAGCCGCAGTGGGGATCTCCGCAGCAGCAGTGGCATCAACAGCAGTATCCGCGGCAGACGCAACCGGGAATGTTAAAATACCTTCCAATTTAGATAACAGCGAAGAAGCTGTAAAATAGCGCATTCGATTTAACATATTCTGATACACGAGCTTATTTTCCAGTTGCCGACTTATTTTATTGACCTTATGGTAACGATACTCAGGATAAATGTTTAGATGCCAGTGCTCTTCAAATTGTGAAAGAAGCTCAAAGTATAGCTGAAATATTCCATCATTCTTCCCCCATAGTTGTGAAGTGATTGCAGATACATGTTTCAACGAAGATATGTCACACTTTTCGAGACAGCGGATAATAACATTATGAATCAAAGTACGCATGATAATGAAACAGTTACGCGGTCTTGTTATTAACGTTTGTGAATCTTTCTTTTTGGTCCCCTCATCAGAGAGATTGAATTCAGCCAATTGGTTTGTTTTAAAAACCTTCTGCCCCACAAATGTAAACTTGACAGAGTTTGCCTGCTTCTTATCTCCCAACCTGAAGAATACAAAATCCTTGCTCTCATCAGTGTATTCGAGGCCTGCCTTGGGAAGTGTACACTCGGATACGCAAACCATCTTTCTTACTGATGACAGGCATTTTGATAATGGATTTTCTGAAAATCGGTTGACCTCTGCCTATTTATGTGTTTTACGTGTATTGTTTTGAGGCAATCTAAGGGTAGCGCGTCAAAGGCTAATATGTGAGATGCGAAATGATGTTTCAGGAAAAGATATTAGCATGAGGTAAGATTAGAAAAATTGAAAAGTTGAAGAAGAAATAACAGCTTCAAAAGAACCCCCGAAAGTTACAATCAAAAAATTTATTAAGAATGAGGTGAAGCAAAGGCGTCTTAGATACAATCTTAAAATTTCAAATTTCAGTAACCTCGGATATCATATTTTGATATCATTAACAATGGGTTCCGTAGAGCCTATCGAAAGTATAATAACTTCTATCATGGAGCTGTGTAATGCGGTGAGTATGGATCCAGCAATTGGCAGCGACATGGAAAAGAAGGGCTTTAACAAGATGAATATTAAACCTCATAAGGATGCTAATCGCTCACAAGTTGAATTACTGAGTTCGCAATATGAGCTCTTTTTTGAAAGATTCTGTAAGGTATGTGTTGTATTTTGTTATGGTCATGGCATAGTGATATATTTACCATCACAGTAGAATGCAATATACTGACAAAACATCGACTAGTGTTTGGAGGCCCTTTCAATTCCTGTGGCAAAAAAGAGTCAAGTAGCAGAACAAATGCTTAATATGCTCAATGATAAATTCATTCACATGCAACAAAAGACTTACATCGAAGGAAATGCGTGTATTGGCGGAAGTGAGCAAAGTGTAACGGACCGTTCTTCCAAATCAACCTCTCTCGAAACTGATATATCTGTAACCAGCTCAACAGTAACTAGAAAGCGGCTTTCTGATGAGGTTCGTTTGCTTCTGGAACGTTTGTATGAGAGGAAGAGAGCTCTAAATTCCAAAGAAAGACATCTTGTAGCTAAAGTGTGCGGCCTATCTCCTCGGCAGGTCCGTGTATGGGTATGTTTCACATCTAATGACTAGTGTACGGGAATAACAGAGATACTAACTTCATTTCAAGTTTGCAAACAAGCGTAGAAGGGCCAATGCAGCTTATAATCGAAATTGATAATATTCGTATTTAGTGATGTTTACTATTGACTTTCAAAGTCTGCCATCTTTTGCCTCATAACTTGACCAGTGTAACTGGACTCTTTCTCGCAGCAGTTTAATTTTGTCAAGCCGAAGTGTGGGTTTGTGGAGTGGGTGGATCAAAGATATGAGCGGGAGAGTTAATTAAAAGATTTTGTAGATTTGTATTTGCATTGATGATGTCTTGTTGGGAGGGGGAAAGTAATGCTTGGAAGTAGAGTTGAGAAGCTTGGGCGAGGAGGGGGGATGGATTGCGTTGTAGTAGTGTTGTGATTTGGTGGGTCAACTCGATGATGGTCGGGATGGTTGGTGTCGTAGAGGTCGCTATCTCATTAGCAAGCTGTGATATGGAAAAGAAGGGAACTGGATCCTTTAAATGGCATATATGGCGAAGAGATATTCAGGCAAACTGGATGATGCCAGCTGAAAAAAACGGCCAGCGGGTCAGACTGTTTTAACATCTGGTAATATATATTCAATTGTGCAGTGGCTAACAACTTTTCGATCAACGTGATGTTGCTCTCAAACCTAGTTTTGTCAGAGGCTTTATTTATTGTCGCGACATGGACGAGTTCGTTCTGTCTCAAGCCGCTGTGGTGTACTTGGATATTTCTGTATTAGTCTATGTACGGTGTGTGTGGATGTTGAAATTTTTTTTCGAAAAAAATTGATTTCGCCCAGGATCGAACTGGGGACGTTCTGCGTGTTAAGCAGATGCCATAACCAACTAGACCACGAAACCAACAAATTTTGATGTAAAACTAATATTTGACAGACTTATATACAATAAGTTTACTCACGTTACTTTTGCTTCATTATATATGTGTTTATGAACATATAGTAGTCAGTACTTGGATTGTTCCCATATTCACCCAGATGTAATAATAGGGAGTAAGCACTAAATAAAGGCTGCTGGTATTCAAGGCTGACCGGTCTCTCAAATACTACTGTTCTAGAATCTACATTTATTACCATATGAGTACATGCATCAGTACCTCCAGATGTTGACCATTCTGAAGCATGATAATCACCTCGCCTTGAAATTATTGTTATTCCGCCCCAAAACTTATCTGAACGCCCAGTACGTTGTAGTAGTTTGTTACCCGCTCCTTCTTTGCTCATACATGACGAGTATTTACAGCAGTGTACTGTGCTTCAATACGAATATTTACTTCTAATATCATGACCTACGAGTGTTTAGACAAGTAAACGATAATACTCGTGTATGGCGACTATATACATCGCTAGCGATCATGAACTTTGTCAGGTGACTTTGAGCTGTTTTGCTCCACATACGACTCTCAAACGGCTGCGATAGACTTTGACTATCTATGATTCATTTATTTCGCAACTCTGCTCAATGGGTCCGTTCATAAGATGTGAGTAGGATACAGGCTTTCTCGAAACAACGTACATCTTTCATCGTCTTTTCTAAGGATCGAGGTTGCTACAACTTTCGATAAAAGCAAGCCGGTATATTGATTTTGTATTAGCAGACTGGAGATGATGAATGGCCAATCCCAATATTTGCTGCATTTTGATTACTTAAAGATGCTGACCAGTACTGGCCTCATCAGTGGCCATAACCTTACCTACAAGGTCGTTAAGAAGGTTCAAATGGAGGTGTTGATCCGTGTAACAGTCAAAGAGCTCACGTTAGCAGTCCCTCCATAGGATTGGCAAAATCATCGTGGTAAAAAATTTGAGGCAATCAACTCTTTCGTTCGTTCTTAGTACTCATCCATTGAAACACTAAAACAACCTAACCATGGTCGTAGGATCCTTCGAAACTACCAAAGATGGATGGCTCAGCCCAACTCTCGCCTTGTCGCAGATAAATATTCATGGCGGCCTCCGATGGAATGAACATGTACTGAATTTGCCATTGCTCTACCCGCTGCAATACAGTCACCTCGACTAAAACGGAATATACCAAGTAATCGCGATCTCTGGTAACCTTTCACAAACTTTTTATGCACTACAAGTACGATGGGAAGAACCCATGGGTTCTACGCCATTTTTCGGAGCAGATAAAGCAAAAAACCTTATTCTGGAGTCTTGTCGGTAGAAATTATTGACAATCCAATTTTTACATTACATGAACTATGAAGCAGCAAGGATTAAGCCAAATTCGGGAGGTGGAGCAAGAAACCCTTTTACAGCTTAGGTGAGAATTGCATTACCATGAGCCAAATGGATATGTACCAAGTTCTTCTTCGCAAGATGGAGAAAGTAGAATAGTAGTAAGAGGACAATTACGGGAAGTACAAAGGCAGCATAAAGACCTTAACACTAGCCGGGCGCTAATTACTCTACTCCAACTACAAAAGGAGCATACCTCTTCTACATACCACTCACCGTTATATGAATGTCATTTTTCTTACCGGCAACTATTTCACCATCTTGGACTGCATCACCCTGGGATGAGGATGATGCAGCGTCCGTGAAATAGACCACTTCTGGTTCTTTCTTTAGGATCGATCTTACAACAAGTTTGATAGTGTCCCTACCTTGCCATAACGGTAGCAATATGATCGAAAAAGCTGCCACCAGAAGCCATATCATCATCACAACCATGAAAGCTGTGAAAGAAGATTTACTGAAGTCTCCGCCCCACCCATATAAGGCACAAGTCACTACAACGTAGACACCCAGTAACACGAAAACATTCACTGCCAGGCTCAGGTAGCTCTGATGACCCAGGACTTTTTCATCAGCCTCCGTGAGGATCAGTGCTTTTTCTTCTTCGTCGTCAACATCATCTGCCACTTTGATTGCGTTCCTCAATAGTCGGAGATCATAAGAGGCAGAGTTAGGCGTCAACAATGAAAAGACAATGATATAGATTGTTCCAGAGAATAAGCTCACAATGTTACCAATGAATGTAGCTTCTGCTGTCATAACTGTGTTTTTGTTTACGACATGTCCTCCAAACGCGTAAGTAGAGCCCAACCAACAGACAATCCCGGTGACAGTGCCTAAGGGAGCGCCAATTAAAAGACCAAGTTTTGTCATACGTGGCCAGAATAAACAAAGTACTACTGCCCCGGCTTCGGGATTTAATAGGATTCCCAGAAAACTTAATAGCCAGCCGACTGTAACCCCAATGTAGTTGAACACAACAGACAAAGCAGCCATAAAAATTCCAAAGCTTATCACAGAGATATGAGAAGCTCTCACCAACTGTTTACCAGTTGCATTGGGGTTGATGTAGGTCCTGTATAAATCATATGTGGTGATGGACGAGAAAGCGATGAGTTCAGCGGAGGTTGCAGAAGTTACTGACATAAACAACATGACAAGGCCTGCAGCAGCACCGCTCTTACCGAATATAGCGGCAAGCCCATATATCACTGGCATGCTGGCATTCAATTCAGCTGGCGACAATTCATTGGGGAAAGTAACAGAAGCGGGGTTGGTGAGCAAAGCTCTACATGCTAGACCAGCTGACGAACCCAAGGCCCATGGAATCACCCACCAACATAGACCGCCCATAGTGTACCCCAAGAAAACGCTACGAGAATCTGAAGCAATTGCTCTTTGCGAGTAACCAGGGTCACCCAGCACAGATGACATTCCTCCAAGTGTCACTGACCATGACAGGAGGATCATGTCGCGACTTTTAAAGGATAGATAGCTCTTTCCTGAAGCCATTGGGAAGACATCTTGGATTTCCTTCAATAGATCCCACATCTTTCCAGGTGAGCCGATCAATGATGAGCTACAATAAGTGGTGTAAACTGACACAATGAGAATAAGATAGATGATCACTGTATGCACCCAATCCGATATGAATGTTGCTTTCAGACCACCTAAAGCTGTGTATACTATGACATTGAGCGGCAGCAAGAAGCTGGCAGCCACGACATGCATCCCGGTACTAGCAACTGGCGGATTTGATAAAGGATCTGTAACTGCAATGACGTCTTGTGACCACAGTATTCATCAAGCTAATATTTGAAGCTTGCGAGTCGCAATAAAAAATTAACATAGATAGTTTAAAAAATTATTGATTTACGCAATTAGATTTGCGGCGATTGATGTGATCGTCAGAGCTTTCTCTTCTTCAACACACGATCTGAATGCATACCGGCATGCCATGGAATTCATTTGGATCATAATAATTGTGAATTTTTTCGTCGAAATCATCAACTGGCACATAAGTGTCGTTTGGTAAATCGATCATCTTATCAGATAGTGTTACTGGTAATATAACACTTGGACAATCCAATATATTGAATGGTACAGTGTAGTTGATTGCTGCGTAGTTGCCATCGTCTTTTTTGAAGCCGGCTGACGGCCAAACGGGGCACAGAATGGCATCAATCATCTTGCCATCAGAGAATTGTTTAGCGGTATCTTGCCAGTATTTGAAGAACTTCTCTCTCAAATGAGATTTGCTCTCGCCAATGGCCCACCACTCTTCTACCGAAATGGGAGGCTCGTTAGGGTCGTATCCCACAAGAGGTTTGATGGCCTCCACAAAAGGCTCCCCACTCAAGTTGCAAACCTCTTCTATTTCTTTACCTTGATCAGCAGTGAATGCTTTAGTAGCCAGATTAAGCACAGCTTTGTGGTGGTCAAAGTCATACTCGATAATTTCATGGCCCGCGCCAGTGAGGGCATTCACGACTTTCGAAAGGGCCCTCGTTACGGGTGGATGAACCATGACCATCCCGTCCATCACATTACAGACAAAACGTAATTTCTCTTTCCGTAGATGGGACATGTCACGCCAAGGTATGGGAACAACTTTTGGATCCAGTTTCCAAGCCTCAGACTCCACAACTGTCTTAGTCAACAGCTCAATGTCTTCAAGAGATGTAGCTAGGGGACCAATAACAGATGGTACAACCTCTTGACCCACATACGAGTTAGCCACATCCATGTACGAGATCCTTCCATGTGAAGGTCTAAGCGCATAAAGGCCTTGGAAGGCGGCAGGAATACGTATGCTTCCTCCTATATCTGTTCCAAGACCGAGAAGAGATCCCCGAGCAGCTATGAGGGCTCCCTCACCACCCGAACTACCACCACTTGAGAATCTTGAGTTAACACCATTCAAGGTAACTCCCATCAAATTCGAAACGGTCTCTGGAGCCATCATCGCCATTGGAACCGTGGTCTTGACGTAGAATAAAGCACCGTTCTTCTCTAGTATAGAGGCAAGTAAGGACTGTTTTTTGGCCTGAATATCAACGTAGCCAACATAGCCAATGGTAGTATCGATTCCTGGAATATTCAATTGATCTTTCAGAGAAATGGGAATCCCGTGGAATGGTCCAACAGTCTTGCCTGTTCTGGCAAAGATTTCATCTAGTTCTCTGGCCTTGTCTAAAGCACGATAAAAGAAGATTTCCACACAGCAATTTAATAATTGGTGTGCTAAAGCGGCTCGGTGGCAGAACGCATTGCAAACATCCCACGATGAGAGCTGACCAGCAGAGATTTTAGCAGAAAGTTCCAAAACGGTACAATCGGTAATTTTTTTCTCTTGAGATGGAACTAGCGTATCAATATACAACTTGGAATTAATGTAACCTGCTTCCGTCATCCGCTTATTAATATCAGGGACGAGCCATTCTTCTGGAATGGCATTTTGTACCGACTCTCTTTTCCTTCTTGCTATGACTTCCCAGTTAGTCATGGTAGGGCCATGAATCACTGTTTAGGTTGATTCCAACACGCCTGGGAAACCTAAAATCCTCTTTATTATACATGAAGACTACAATGCTAATGTAGCTCCAGCGCGACCAACAGCAACCAACGCTTTGATTGCAAGTTTCATAGATGAGTGGTCGGAATTGGAGATTGTGTCTATTCCGAAGTTTGGACAGCCACAGTGCGCCTTCCATTCTTGACTGCGTTCAAGTTCCGATGAACCTTCCATTCTCGACTATTCAAGATCCGATGACTTTGAACTTTCAAGATAAGATAAAAATTCAAGATTATAATCAAGGACTCCCTTGTACTTAATTCAGAACAATGAATATATCAAGGAAACTATTATTAGCGTAAAAATCATGCACCGTCCACTAGGCCCGATAGTGTATTTTTAGTCAGTATACTAGTACCTAACCTTCTGTGTTCGGCCAAGGCTTTGTTCGAATATCAACAGACGCTAAAACTCCGTGTCTCTGTTTACATGTCTGGCGCTTCGTTAGCACGTTGGGCCCAAACTGTAGTAACTGCGTATTGGTGCTTCTTGAATCCACGTCAACTTACAGCCTTAATAGGCGCAAGTAGTTGTAAAAGCTCAAGAATTATCTTCAGAAATTATCACAATAATATCAACTTTCACTGATGAGCAAGAATGCCTATACTATCAAAATTAGTAGTTGATCGGATAGACCGGGGGTTACGATTCAGTGGCAAGAGCATGAAGATACAAATGAAACCCCATTTTAAGTCCGTGGAAAGTGTAACAATCAACTGAAGCACACTCTCCCAAGTCAAGTCACGCCTGAGTTCCTCACAGAAACTGTAGCTGTGTCACATTCAAACCTACTGATTTCGGAATAAAAGTGTTTCTTTCGGTTTAATCTACTTTTGGATCTTCGACTGTGGTCTCAACAACAGCTGCAGGTCTTGTTCCTACAGGCGTGGCGAACTCTAGTGTGAACAGCAATTTTCGCAGATTTATCTGATAATTTGTTCACTTAGCCTATAAATGTTCTCGCCAAAAACAATGCTAAAAGCACACTAGTTACCAGCGCAACCAATCAATAATAAACAAACGCATAACATTATTGATATTCCTATAAACCGGCAATAGACTGGCCTTGACAACAATAACATCCTTCAATCTTCCTGTTGTCGCACCTAAGCGTTGTCATACTCTTTACGCTCACCATTTTCGTTAATAGTCCGAATAGCAACCGATTGATTCCTAGCCAACGCTCTTTGTGCATTAATATGGGTTGCGTTTTGACTGATGGTTTCTTGACCTGATAACACGAAATGTTCCTGTCTTATCGATAACTTGGACTACTTCGGTTTTAGTATCATTCAACGCAGATAAAACATAACTAGTTGAAGTGACCATGCAAGAATTATTCAGTCTCGCTATTTGTTCCAATACATTTCGTGTTTAAATTTGTCTGTATTCCTATCAATATTCTTACTCTGAACACAAAAATCATTCTTTTTGTAGACTTACGGCCGTAGTATTTTGCACATAGACCGATAACTTTGGATTGTCTCTTTGTTCCTTAGTGTGGTTTAAAAATTTAGTACCATTACCATGGTGACGATATTCATTATCAACAAGCAAGCCAGCTATGTAGCCATCATTCTCACCTAAAAACCCAACGACGTGGTTAATATGATACAAAAAAAATTACTGGCTTTAGGTAATAAGTTTTCACTAATCCTTGTCATCAAACCAATATTGTTCTGATATGAAGTTGTGAGCTTCTATATTACTTTGCAGCCAAATTTCTGAGATGCAATTAAGTTCCCTTCCTTTGATATTCTTTACTTCTTTGATCATACTATCGCCAATTCCCAGTTTGGACTATTGTATCATAGTGTGCTTCGCGGGGTTCGAGTTTACCGTACTTGAGCCACCCTTTGATCGTGATGTGTTAACACCATCAAAAATGATTAGTGATAAATAGCTTGCTCGACGTGAAGAAAAAAGTCATTCACTTTGATTTTGTGATGAAAATAACTTACAACGTGCACCAATACTTATTCTCGAAAAAGTAGAATTAATCGAAGCTTCTGTAACACTGTACCTTTCCATACGGAGCAACAAATAGCAGTTGACCTATTGCTTTACAAATTTTGTTCCAAACGGTGTGATGAATTTTTGTTTGTCAAGGCTTTTTATTACGCTTTGAAGTAGATCTTAAAATTTCAAACTAGTAACGTCTTCATTAGCCAATGTTGGTCAGCAATTCACGGAGTCATTCTAGCCAGCAATATCAGCTCTACAGGCTCTGGATTAGTTAAAAACAACACAACGCCAAGGTAATAATGTTTAACAAAGATTCAAATAATGTAGCACGAATCTTGTCTTCATCCATATTGTATTATGAAGCCAGTTTTTCAAAAACCTCTTCTCCTGTAGGATCAATTTTTTCAGCTGCAACAATTGCTTCCAAGAATTTACGGTAAATAATTAGGAATGTTTCGTTAGCTGGGTGCAATGCGTTGCTCTTGCTTTCTTAACTGATATCACTACCAAGGTGGAACTGAGTACTTTTAGGCAAAAAATGAGAGCTAAGGGATTCGAACCCTTGCATCCGAAGATATCAGAGATTTTGGTCGAAACTACCTAAATCTGACGCCTTAAACCACTCGGCCAAACTCCCATACAATTATTGATTGACATGTAAAATAATGATTATAGTATACAACAGAAGAGTAAAACATCTTTTTGCACCTAACGATTATTCGTCAGTGTCCGGGCCCCACCACTTGCCATAAAATGCTCACTGATATACTTAAACATGAAGTTCTTCGCCTAGTTCGCATCCCTGTCGAACATCGACGAACAGTTCATACAGGTATAATTTAATAGGTTCAATTGTTACTTTTTTATTATAATAATAACTTAAAATTTTACTTAAATTGTTATTATTATTATTTAATAAATTTATATATTTTGGTTCGGCCTAAGTCATCTTTCAAATTTCCACAACTGGAACAGGTCTTGAGGTAAAATCCTCGTTGACTTCATGAAAACTAGCACCATGGAACTGCTCTGCCTCATCGTCAAGCGATCGTGATGGGAGCAGTGAGCGAGAGTTGCCATGTTGAACCTTGATTTTCTGCTCAGTCTAATGCATTCATGGTAATTCAATTGGGAAGAGAGATGTTTTTGAAGTTCGTACACAAACAAGAGGCATATCTAACGATATGCGAAATCTTTTCGTCCAGCCTCTGCAGAGCTTTCGGATGGTTCTGCCGCTTCTTATGCTTCCTGAGCCTAGCAAGTTTTGACTGCATCTGTCGTCGTCGGTGTTTCAGTTTTTCGATGATACTCTGCCCCGAATTGTTAAATTTCAGCAAATTTCGAACAGCAGAGTCTATAAAGACGATCTTCGTTCCATTTTTCGGCACCGTAAGCTGTTGAACAGGTGCATTCTTTGTCTTGAACTTCAACTTAAAAGGCGCCCTCGTCTTCTTAAACTTTGACAAATTACCACTGTAGTTTTTGACCACGTCACGAAGGGCTTCGTCTTCCTAATAGTTACTGTAGTCGTTAAGCCATTCTCTCTTGAGGTTCTAAAAAATTGGTGTCCTTGTTGAGTAAAGTCTGGCTTATAATTTATATAGTCATTTCCATGCCATCGTAATGCAGCTTCAGCGCTCTGTTTTACTTGTAACGCTGGCACTCAAACCACTTTTTGAGCATGTCTTTCAATATTTAGTTGGGTGGATCCCAATTTTGCGATCACTGATCATCTCTTCTCTGACGCCACTGCTGAGGATCAATTCAAACTGGAATCGTCGATAGAAAACCACGGGTCAGATGTGATCTTCTGACCAAGATTTTTAGTCGCTGTTGAAAGCATCGTATTCAGACCCCATTGCAGGGAAAGATGAGCAGCATCCTCATTCCAATATGGTTTGGCAGTCTTGCTTCTTGATGATTTTCTTTTCTTTACCTGATTTGAGTAGGGTTGGTCATTATTGTTTGAGTATAGGATGAGTAAATTGAATCAATGAAATTGGGAAGAAATGGTCCTCTCTCATAACTTTCGAGAAACCAAATCCAACCTCGACAGCCATCAGAAATGAAATGCAATCAATTGCGAGCGCCAAGTGCGGAGTGATAGACACCCTCTACAAGTTTTTTCCATTTTATTTCAAAGCTCTAAAAATTTAAATGAAAGAGCAAGGTCATACGATGCGTTTCATCCGAAACGCTCTTTACTATTCTTTATTTTGAAGATGCCCGATTTGATATCTTTTCAACTTCTCAAGTCAATCATAATTCGAGGCTGAGATTGCTTGAACAAACGTTGATACGATTCGGATTGGGAAGATCATGGAATGCATCACTCTGGAAAATTGATAGATGAAAGCTGGGCTGCGGTGAATACACTCCTTTAGAATGATAAATTGAAAGTATCTCGGTTAACTTGAACACACTCCGTACCTGAGTGTTTAATGGTTGGCATTTAGGACCCAGCGGCAGCAGCTATTTTCCACGAAAACGGTAAGGTTTAACAACGACAGTGGCTAAACCGAGGTTCGTATGTGCTTGGTGGGAAGCTTTCGAAGTGTGATGGCTTAGTTATTGTACCTGTACCTGTCCCTTTTCAGCTCTTCTAGAATCCCAATTAATACTTCTTAGTCACTAGACAAACCGTTCCTACTGGACTCCGGCCATGGAATTGAATTAGAGACGCTACACGAGTTTGTTTAGAAGTGCGGCTGTAATCGTAAGCTCTGCTTTCTAAATTACTAAAATCTAGTCTAAGAGTTTAGACTCAGCAATTTTGCACGGGTTGATGATCAGTGAGGTGGCAGCACCCATTTCTTGTGAGAATCATTGGAGTTTCCCATTGTGACTGGCGTCAATCTCCTTGAGCTTTTCAATTGTGGTGCTGTTTTGGTTCGGAGAAAAGATTAAGCAGAATACTCTGTTAGCACCTGCTCTAGAACTTGCGGGTACCATTTCGCGGCTACATCCTGGTGCGACTTGATTCTATTTCGAAAGACGGCATACCCAACTGGGTTTTTGCTCATGTCCGGAGAGAATTGGAATCCGACATCAACCCCCCAATCGGTAATTAGCTTATCCCGTGTATCCCTGAGCTGCAGAATGTTGGATGGTATGTCAGCCACTATGCTCTTGCGAGAATCCAAATCTATGGTTTGGAAAAATGGAATGGACAACCGTGTCCCCAAACCCGAATCAGGGTTAGCAACCCGATGAATAGTAGCTTTACACACACCGTTAGTCAATGCTTCGAGAGTTTGCCCCACATTCACTACCAGGGACCCGGGAACATTATCTATAGCTACCCACTTCCCTTGAAAGTTTTGTACTTGTAAAGAACCACTATGTTGCGATGCCTGAAATATGTAAGTTAAAAAATCAGAATCACGGTGAGGCCCAACCCCTTGGTTAAAATCGCTTTCATTTTCTTGAGGAATATCTGGATATGCAATCAGCTTCATCTTGCATTGCTGGTTTTCCTTGAAATAAGAGTCAAGGCTATCAGGAGGTAGTCCAATGGCCTCACATACAAGTCTTCTGAAAGTAGTCGCAAGTTTTGTCATCTTAGCAATGTAGCTAGTAACTACTGGCCTAAATTTTGGGGCATGTTTCTCGTCTGGCCATAAATTGGGGCCTTCAATTTGCTTATACAAAGGCTCACCCTCCCTAGGTGGTGGGAGTTCGGTTGCTAAGTCAATTTGCTCACGGTGATCAGACCTCCCAGCGGTTATCTCATTGCCCAACCTGCTGTATCCTAGAAAATGTGGAGACTTGATCATTTCACAGGATTGTTTGGCGTGCTCTGGTAGATTGAAGAAATCAATTGCTTGTTCCTTAATGTCTGCAAAATCTCTTTGAGAAGGGCCATATCTCTCGTGGTTTACTAGAAGCAGGAAACCAACATCTATAAGAGCATACCGCAGTTTTTCGAGGAACTGTGATTTAAGGCCCGAATCGAATGCTTCTTCTAAATCTATGACAGGAATTGAATTAAAAGACATCTTACCGGGAGTTGATGATGAAAACAGTGGACATGAAAATCGACTAGCCCTTAATATATATGGCTTTACTTATGTCATTCAAGCCACATCTTTGTTACCTCCACAGCTTCTGCAGTCACATGGCCAGCTCATGCATGGTTGTCATGGCTATCAGTAGATCGATATGTTTTCATATAAAACAAGCAAAATGTTGATACTTGGCTACTTACTGCATTTGTACTTGGCTACTGCACCGAACACACACTTTACGATGTCTAAGGTCACCTGTGGAAATGATGAGGCATGCCCGATTGGATCATCAAGACGTTACTGCTGTTCTGGTTAAACTTAGACTAAGAGACAAAGAAGTGATTACATGGCATTTAACGACGCATTCAGACTATTGGTGGCCTAAAAACTTGCCTCAGGGATGGCAAAAACTAGAGCAGAAAGAAATTGTGATTGCAGCTAGTGGAGCTACAAGTGGTAACTACAATTATAAATATCAATGCCGCTTGTTAATACATGCCATAGAGAATGTCATTTTTGCATAATATTCACTAGCTAGCTCTAATTTTTTCAATGTAATTGAGTGAAATCGGTTGAATCTTCAATTCTTTGAAAAAAATCTATGTTAAGCTAAGCTGTTTGGGAAGTAATTTACGATTGGTTTCACGATTCTTGGCAAATTTCTATTGACAAAACACTAACATCCAGCAATTCCATTCTGGCTGTTGGCGGGAGCACAGTAACCCTAACCAGGGTTCAATGAGATTCTTATCGAGGTCCCCAAGAAAATTACATTTCAGTGCTACTGCTGTTTTGTTTTTTTTGCGAATGCCAGAATCAACAAGCATAAAATCTCCATTGATGGGTATAATAAGTCATGTGTAGACTCACCGGCAGCGACTTTGATGGCAAGTTTACCTACTTATTGATTATTGGTAGAAAAGACGGAGTGAAAATTACGCCAGTTGGTGATTGAATCTGTTGCCAGTTTGCTACCAACGAGTTCAATTCAATGCAGAATGTCTAATCGTATTCGTATTCGAAGGCCACTCGACCATAGCAGTAACAACTGGGGTCCAACCATGGCCAAAATAAAACCATTTGTAATCACTGTGAGCTCATATAGTAGTCACTTGCGGAGGTCATTCAAACGGCAACTTGTTCAACTTGGTCGAAGCAATTAGATCCTTGAAAAGAATCCCCATTTGTTTAACTCCACGATTAATCAGAGGCGATGACTTCAGCCGTTCCTCTCGCGCCATAATCATTTGAACCCTTATTTTAAATGACCACAGATTAAATGCAACCGCATATAAAGGGCAATTGTCTCTCACGACTGACCGTTAGAATGTTTCATCAATTGCAATATTGTACCTGCAGTTGCGACACTCTATAACTTTAACTAAACATGAGTACGTTTGAACAAAAAATTGATATGACCCCAAATTTCGGGAAAATAAAAGTTGACCAAGGGGTCAAGATTTGGTACCGTACCGCTGGCAAATGGGGAGCTCCCACGATTCTATTGTTGCATGGGTTCCCAAGTTCTTCCAATATGTTCAGGAATTTGATCCCTTTACTTGCTGCAAGGTTCTACGTAGTTGCTCCCGATATACCTGGTTTCGGGTTCACTGAGTATCCCGAGGACTATGAATTCAATTTTGCTAACTTGACCAATTCCATTGAACAGTTTTTGAAGGCTTTGAATATCAAGAAGTATTCTGTTTACGTGTTCGATTACGGTGCACCGATTGGCTTCCGTTTGGCTTTGAAAAGCCCTTCCGCTATTACTGGTATTGTTGTGCAAAATGGAAATGCTTATGATGAAGGTTTAGATGATAGATTTTGGGAGCCAATTATCAATTACTGGGAGCAAGAGCAAACGGACCCTGAGTATGTGAAGATTTTTACTGATTACCTCCAGGATGAGAAAAACGTCAAGTCTCAATACTTGACGGGTGTAGATGATTCGGTGACTGTAGATCCATCGAACTATACGCTTGATTTTGCTTTGCTAAGTCGTCCGGGTCAAACTGCTATTCAAATCAAACTATTCCATGACTACGAGACAAATGTTGATATGTATCCTGATTTCCAAGAATTCTTGAGAAATGCTAAAATCCCAGTCTTAGTTACATGGGGATGGAACGATCAAATTTTTACTGTGGAAGGGGCTGAATCTTATAGGAAAGATGTGAAATGTTTGAAAATCGTGTACTTTAAGACCGGTCACTTTGCATTGGAGACTCATGCGGCTGAGATCGCTCATGAGATAGTTGCTTTTTTGTACCAAAAAGTCATTCGTTAAGTTATGTATTCAACAGAACCATTTTTTTTCTCTGCTACTTCATTAGATTCCTTGTCACGTTTGGGGAATAACTGGTGGGTAGCAGTATAGAGTGATCACTTTTATTCATTATGACTCGTTGAGGATATTAAAGAAAGAGAACTCATCGACACAAGATGGCAACATTAGTGATTTGAAGAGCAGTAGCAATTTTAGGAAACTTGGAAGGTATCGCTTAATTAGCTAATATTCAAGCTATCGACCTTCCAGCCTTTCTTCTTTCGATTTATGAAGGTCCCGCTGAAAGGTTCGAATTTGTGTAATTACATATCTGTCTGTTGAACAGTTTGCAGCATTTGAATACTAAGCTCTACGATTTAAGACATGTTGGTCAGCAAAGTAACATGTTTGAAGCTTTTGTCACACGCACGAGGAAACCAAGCAATGGCTCTAATTTATGTTTAAAGGGACTTATGATACCGCACTACTTCTCAATCAGTTTAGAAGGTTAGAATATAAATGGGTCCAGAAAATTGTATGCACTTGGATTAGTCACAATGAGCATTGATTCGTAGCGGTTAATGATAATTATAGTTTCAAACAATTTAGAGGCTTTACCAAACTTAGTTATTAAAAAATAAGATTTGGAGTACTAAACATCAATTGTACTTTTTCATCGCAATTCAAGTAGGTTGTCAATTGTGGCTTTGAGACATTAACCTGAACAGATAACATGTGATTAATCAGTAACGATCGTGCATTGAAGGGTGCCAGTATAGGGAGGTAGAAGAGTATTTAAGGCGGCTTCACTGTATATCAATGTACTGAAAAAACGGTTATCAACTTTCAAAACTTCACGCCATCTTTAACAACACATGACACATTTAAGCACTGCGTGTATTCATGCTGATGATATTCACAATAGAGTGACTGATGTTGCCCCTCCAATCAATGTCAGCACTACTTTTCGATATGATAATGAAAATTTAGTTCCCGAAGTTGAGATTGAGAACTTCATTGAAACTATTGAGCAGACGCCAGTTTATTCTAGGGAGTCACATCCCAATAGTTTAAGACTGCAAACTGTTCTTTCTGACATCCTGGGTGGTCATGCCACTGTGTATAATTCCGGTGTATCCGCGTTTCATGCTCTTATCTTCCACTATAATCCAAAGCGATTCTTCATGGATGATGGTTACAGTGGTGTACGTGGTATTGCTACTTTATACCAAGAAAAACATGGTTTAGAGACGTACAAGTTACACCAGATCGAAGAATTCGCTGAAAAAGGCGATTTAATTCATTTAGAAGTGCCACTTAATCCTTACGGCACTTGCCGCGATATAGCTGCGCTTGCCAAACGAGTTCACAAGAAAGGTGCCATATTATCAATTGACTCCACTTTAGCTCCTCCTCCTTTACAGGACGCTTGGGACTTTGGCGCTGATGTTGTGATGCATTCGGCCACAAAGTACCTTGGAGGACATTCTGATTTATTGGCAGGTGTTGTGGTTGTGAAAACTATGGAGCAGCAAAGAAAACTCATTAGGGAGAGGATTTTTCTAGGAACAAATGTGGGCAATCTCGAAAGTTTCCTTCTTTTAAGGTCCCTGAGAACATTTGAGATGAGAGTCTTGAAGCAATCAGAGAACGCAGCAAAGATTGTGAGTTTTCTACATGAGAACAAGGCCAAATATTCGAAAGTTCTTAATGAAGTGTATCATTCTTCTTTGCAAAAAGAGGCCTTTGTACAGCGGCAATTAGCTGGTGGCCATGGTGCTGTCTTTTCAGTAACTTTAAGAAGTGTGGAACAATGTAAGAAACTTCCCGCGAAACTTGTTTATTTTCAGCATGCGACATCGCTAGGTGGAGTTGAGTCCCTGATTGAATGGAGAGCTTTGAGTGATACCAAGATTGATCCATTCTTAGTTAGGCTGTCGATAGGTTGCGAAAATGCTGATGATTTGATCCAAGACCTTGATAATGCATTGCAAGTCTTGCAAGGTGCTGCCAAGGATTAAACTACTACAGATTACTATGTGGTACATCTTCAGCGCTTTGCAAGTCATCGAAAGTCGTAGAATTTCTTTCTAGTTCAAGACCAGAATTAGAATGAAAGATCTATTGACAACAACTGTTGATAATCCAATTAGAATTTTCGTAAACAGTCTTTTTTTCGACCTGAACTGTTTTAGAACATTACGACTGCACAAATTCCTCTTCATTGAATGTTGAAGGTATCAAATGGCTTGCAGGGATCCAAATTGGCTGATGGCTTCTCTTCTTATTTTAGTCTCCGGGTAGCAAAACGCTCGAGATATATCAACAGATATAAAAAGATCTCGAGCAACTCTTAAGCTCAAGAACGTTCAATTTATTAATGGAAATCCTGAAACAAACATCTAATGGAAAACTTTACTTACCTGCCGACCCTGCTGTTGCGCAGTTGCGTCTAAATGCCCAAATGAAATTTCATGAACTGAACAAATTGAGCCCAGATCGCTCTGAAGAGAAAGATCGTATTCTTAGAGAATTACTTGGCAGCTATGGTGATAAGATAAGCATCGATCCACCCTTTTATTGTGATTATGGGGTGAATATTCATCTTGGAGAGAATTTCTATTCCAATTACAACTTAGTCATTCTTGATTGTGCTGAAGTTCATATTGGGAATAATGTCATGTTTGGGCCCAATGTGAGTGTATACACAGCTGGCCATCCAATTGGGCACAAATCTCGTCTCACTGGGGAGGAATATGCATTACCGATCTCCATAGGTGACAACGTGTGGGTTGGTGGTAACGCAGTAATTCTACCAGGTGTGACAATAGGTGAGAATTCGGTTATAGGAGCAGGCAGTATTGTCGTAAAGAGTATTCCTTCTGGAGTTATCGCAGCAGGTAATCCTTGTAAGGTGATCAGGGAAGTTACTGAGGAAGATGAGAAGACTACGCAATTTCACGCAAAAAAGTGAGTCACTATTTCATCGAGGGCCCCGTTTATCCAACCTGTCAGATAATGAGGCAGTGTACTATGGCTAAAACGAGGCATGGTAGGATAAGCGCGATAGATTTAGTTGCTGGATGCGTGTTGGGTGGGGAATAGTATCACGAACTTAGTCGTGCAGAGCACCATTGAAATTAACACTTGCCATACTTATTTCTATGTAAATTAATCTCAACGTTCAATCCTCACAAATCATAATGAGCAAAGCAGAGGAACATCTACTCAAAAACTGCATGGATAACTTCTGTGTAGTTTCCCTTACTGGTCTGAGATGTTTCTTCAAGCTTAGGATTAAGAACGAAGGCTGGGCTCTTATAGTCAACATGTCCACAAAATGGCAAGCTTGTATGTAAACCAAGTATCTTCAGTTCCGGAAATGAAAGGTTCTCGAAGTAGGATGGTGGCACGCTCACATGATAGTTCTCTTCTTGTCTTTGGTAGCTTTTGTTCATAAAAAAGAATGCCCCAATTCTAGCTGCATCGCTGTGGTTGGAGCTTGCTGCGTGGTACGTGCTTCCGAGCATAAATGCGCCGTCACCTTCATCAAGTTCTAGATAAATTTCTTGAGAAGAATCATATCCCGTGGGCGCATCAAGTGGACCCCACAAATGAGATCCAATGATAGCCCTTGTGGCGCCGTTCTTCTTGTTCATTGGAGTCAACGCAAGGGCAAAGCCGACTTGCGCATCATCACCATAATGGTACTCTTCACGACGAGGATGAACATTGTGCAATGACATGTCTTCACGATGGTACATTTGGTCACCAGCACCAGGACCTACTCTGTAAATGATACTGGAATACAATTGAACGTCCGATTCTGAGCGCCTCAGCTTGCCATCACCAATCCAAAAGATGTTGGACTCTGACAAGAAGTTATGTGAAACTTTGTAAAAAGTATCATCACAGGCTATCTTTTTAAGACATGTTGGCGACCTCAGCGCAGCTCTAGTCACAACAGTGGTCTGCTTCGGGAACGGAGAGCCATTCCAGCTTTCGTCACGGAAATAGTGTGGTTCCAGCTCTTCCTTGATCTGCTCGCAGGTATCGGCTGGCAGGTATTTCTTCACAATACAAAGTCCATAGAGCTCCAATTTTTTCACAATTGCCTTTAAATCTGCTTTATCGTTCACAACAAGATCCGAGTACTTAGGTTGCACGTTAGATAGGATCGTGTTTTTTGGGATAACAGCATATTTCTTGCCGTCCTTCTCGAATGTGTTAAACAAATTTTGGTTCTTAGACGCCATTCTTTGTTGACTGAATTAATTGGGAAACGAATAAGTTAGAAGATGATCTTCTTGCAATGTGAGTATAAGTGGGCGTTTTATATCATTTGGAACTCATGGTAGGATAGTCGCAAACTATCTCGCAACCAAAATTGTTGAGCTATACTATTAATGTCTTGGCAACGTCACGCAATTCATTTCTATTGTTTATCAGCGGTATTTGTCGTCCCTTTGTGAACAAGACTCATTTTGAGTCATCTGGAGTCAAGTAGGTTCATTCACTGTACTGCTTTACTTGAGAATCTAGCTAGTTGAAATTGTAGAAAGGTTTCCAAATATGGAAGATATCATCAAATTATATATGTTCAGTTCAAATTCACAAATAATGTGCATGAAAGCATCGGCCTTTGGCGAAGCTTTGTTTTAGATTGTAATTTCCATTAAAAGAACAAAATTTGACAAGGCTAAATCGACGGCAAATCCTTATGAGTTCGTTTTATCCTTTAGCAAAAGATTGAGCACCTCTTTGATGGCTTTCGTCACGACCCTCAGCTCTTCCTCGGATATAGTGAAAGGGGGCATGATATAACACAGGTTCTTGAAAGGCCTGATATAAACTCCCCGTGATATGGACTGCTCTTGAAACCAGGGAACGTTGATCGGGTCTTGCAGCTGGACAACCCCAACGGCACCAGTGACCCTTACATGATCAACAACGTGCTTCATGAGGGTTTCGTTAGCAGATATAGCCTGATAGAGCTCCTCAAATAGCTGCTTTTCAATCCTGTTAACCTGGTCTATCCATTCCCCTCTCAACAGGATATCAAGGGACTTGTTGGCTACGCTGCAAGCCAATGGATTGCCCATAAAGGTGGGTCCATGCATAAAATAGCCCCTAGTTGGGCCCTGAGATATAGATACACCGTCCGAAATCTGTTTGGTGGTTAGCACTGCACTAAAACTCAAATATCCTCCCGTTAGACCTTTCCCAACACACATAATGTCTGGAAAGACATCGATTCGTTCTTCTTCAGGGACATTCATTATTTCCTGATATTTGGCACAATGCTTGAAGGCAAAAATCTCTCCAGTACGGCCAAACCCAGTGGCCACTTCATCCATAATGAATGGAATGGCATACTTGTTACAAGCTTTCCGTGCTTCAATCAGGAACTGGGGATGATAAATCCTGATGCCGCCTGCACCTTGAAGAAGCGGCTCCAAAATGACAGCGCATATCTGGTCATGGTTCTCGTCCATTGCCCGTTCGAATTCTGCAAATTCATCAGGGTTCCATTTGGTCAATTCTGCAAAGGTCGATGGATTTTCTAGGGCTATATTTGATGTGGGAAGCGTTCTCAAGACACTGGGAGGCTTCACAAAGATGTTCTCGGGAAGGTGGTCCTTGAAAAAGGTGCGCATCGGATTGTTTGGATCTCCAATACTCATTGCACCAAAAGTGTCCCCATGATAACCATTCCTTATGGTCAGGAACTTGATCTTTTTCCTTCCTCCTTCTTTGGCAGTATAGTTGTACTGAATGGCCAACTTCATCGCCACTTCAACTGCGACAGACCCTGTATCTGCGAAGAAGATTGAATGAAGCTCGGGGTGATTAATGAGAGTCAGAAGCTTTTGGCCTAATTTGATCGCAGGCTTGTGAGTTAGTCCTCCAAACATGACGTGCGAAAATTGATCAATTTGGTACTTCATTGCCTGATTTAGCTCCTTGTTATTGTAGCCATGAATTACACACCACCAAGAGGACATTGCCTCAATAACCTGCAATCCATTCTCCGTCTCCAAAGTAAGCTGGCATCCATTTGATGAGCTCACAGGGTATACGGGGAACGGGTCTTTCAATGTTGAAAAAGGATGCCATAAATGCTCTTTATCCCATTCGAGACAGTTTTGGACTTCAGTTGAGTAGTTAAGAGGTGTCATCCTTGAACGAGAGGTTACTAATGAGTTAAAAAGATACCTGTAGCTCTCGGGAGAGTTACTAGCATCTTTTATACTTCATATAATGCAAGTAGAAACCATTTTTTGTTGGGAGGCACTAATTGTTGGGAGGCACTAATTGTTGGGGTGCTATGACTCGTGGGATTGCAAGGATTGGTGTATTTCTTCAAATGGCGTTTGAGCGAGTCAATTGGACTCATAACACTATTAGAAAGTGCTCTTGTAATTAATAAGAGATGACTCATGACTCATGACTCGTCTCTTGAAGATCGCGTTTTTAGGGCCTTTTCGAACACGGTGAGTCGTCTGCCCGACTCTTGTATTTGTTATCCATAGTGGATGACGAGGGACCGTTTTCTGGAGTGAGTCGCTCTTGTGTTATTGTATACATCATATTTCACAAGCGTATATGGAAATGGCCTCATTTAACATCTGGTTGCTTAATGATGGCGCAAGATTGCCTGGACTTGATGCAATGATCTCAAAACTTCCCTTTGATTGATAAGGAAAAATTAATGTTAATATTAAATGTCAATAGGGCGCTTGTGCTCGTGCAGCCATTTGCGCGCTCGAGCATGTTCATCTGCTTGAGAACCGATCTGTCCATCGAAAGGTCAATAAAATTTGTAGTGCATGGCTATCGTTCATATTTGATTGATCTGATCACTTCAGCTTTAGCCTTCCAGTGTAATATGCTGCTAGTACTTTTTGATCGATTTTCCAGTAACAACGTCATTATGATGCCAATGAACGCCAATGAAGGACCCACTAAGGCATGAAGGGAGGAAAAGCCATCATAGCGATTCCATCAATTTCTTACTTTAAAGTAGGTCAAATGGAAGACCTTCCACTTGCCATCAAATACTCGCAAGAGCATTGATGTCTTTCGTTTTGAAGTCCCTGTCGAACGATGAGGAGCAACCTGCACAGCTATATAATTTGGCGATCCTAGATCGTGTTTTATAGTCCGGGAATTTAGAACACGTCTTGAAAGTTGATCCTCGTTAACCTTACGCCCACTAGTACTCCATGGAACCGGGCCGCCTTCAACGATAAACTATTGTGGAAGAAACAGTGAGCGATTGTTGCCCCTATAAACCTATTTTTTTTTTTTTGTGGGCAATTGTTGCACTTCTGAAGGCAGATTTCTTGTGCCATCTTTGCCGACATGCGAAATATTTTCGACTGTAGCTTACATAGTCAACGTTTCAGCTTTTCATTGGGCACAATCAGGATCTCGACGGAATTCTGAGCTAAATAATAGCTATGACATCTTCTCTTCATGTTGAAAATACCTCTCAGCTAAAAACTGGCGGCTACAGAGCAGAACTTATGGCTATTGAAATCTAATGACTCTTGTAATCTCTGAAGCGAACTGGGCATGTAGAAGTGATATAAGCACTCTGCTCAACAACGAAATCGAACGTCCTAAATGCCTCTAGTTACAGTTGCCTTCACAGAAGACACTTGAATTTAAGCGTAATCCTGGTCCCAACAGTATAGCATCCTCTTTCGGCAACTTCATGTAAGGTATTCTAAGATGGTAATGTTCAACTTTCTGAGTCAGTTTCAACGGTTTCGTAGTCATTGCCAACAAGGCGGCACTTCTGAGTTGAAGGGTCGCTATAGTTCCTTAGGCGTTGATGGATACCTTCTGGCAAGTTATCGACGAATAGTACAGGCTGTATTGGTCGTAGATTTGCGTCTTCACGGCGAGAGGTGCCTAAGATATTTTCTCTGCTTATGTGTTGCTCACCGTTGAGAAATGGCTACTATCTGTTGCGGAGAAAGTGCTCATTCGGTAGGATTCTGAGAACCCGGATAATCAGAATCAAACCCTCCTTGAACGTGCAGCAACCTATAAAGTGAATAGCCAGACTCCTAGCTGCTAGGTTGGACTCTTTTGCACAGTTAAAAATCCCCCGGTTGTTTTCGCATATCTACCGTTTCCAATCATCTAGCTTCTGGATCGATATTATTCAACGATAGGAGATCAAGAAAGTCGAAAAAGATGTTTCGCGTTATTATTCGATTCATTCTTAGTACAATTGACTTGTGATCTTGAGTATGTCTGGTGATTAATACTCGTACTGCATTCGAAATAGGCTAATAGGTAGCGATGACGCATCTCAGCTGTTGTCAAGGTGGGCTGCTTACTTTCCCAGGAGCGATGATCGCTCGCCATCACGAAGATCGGAATTTACATCTAGGCTGGAGATCTTTCAAACAAATGCTTAACGGTTTCGCTCTTTTGAAAACCGTCAGAAGATATAGGTTCTCTTTGTTTAGCCGCCCTTCGGAGAAGAAACCTCGACTAGAGCACTTCAATCAAGATATCCATGTCATATACTTGGTATTGAATGAAAAGCTTTTAGTTGATAAGCAGAGTCATTCTCGAATGTACTCCAAGAAATTTAACGTAAATTAATGACACAAAGCAGGAGAGTGCTTTTTTATTGCATAGCCCGTACTTTTTGTTGTTATTCATCAGGCCAGTTAAAGTTCAGTGATTGTCAATTTTACCTGATCAACCGATCCGCTGCATTATGAATCTAAAGTCAGAGCTTCAAGTAATTTACTATTTAATTTTGGCGGAAATGCTAAGAAGGCTGCAGACGCGAATCCAAAACTGCAAGACTACTCGCCTATATGACAAAATAAGATACGGAGATTATGATTACTCTGCAAAATATGATCAACTAGAGCACTACTGTCATTGCACTCACAACAGACAGAAAGAAAACCTCAAAGCCTGGCATGGCGCAATGCTAACGACAATTGATGATCAGCAAGGGACTGCCTATACTCTCCAAATACTAAGAAAACTTGAAAGGCACAAAGTTTATCGTGGTATTTTAATGACATTCTGTTCTGATGACCCAAAGCATTGATAATACTCTTCCAAGATATGTCAGTGCCTGAAGTGAACGAAGTTGCAGACGAGTGTTGTGGATCATTAAACACCGCAACCTCGTGAAAGGAAATAAATGGATCAAAGGACGCATTTTTGCAGCCCAAATAAAGCTTGTATTGTCGATATCGGAAGGCATCATGATGTTTTATCTGTCTAGCGGCGCATTCTTTTCCACAGTTGCAGATTGACACTTAAGCCTTCCCACGGAAATCACACTGTACCGACAAAGCATAAATGGACTTCTGAAGTATTAATTGTTCTGTTCAAATTGCCTACATGTCCCAGAATTTCCCGTTTAAGAATCATTCTCCAAATTAGGTATGCTTTTTAAACTTTGAGGCAATCGAAGCTCCTTCCTTCTGTTCTAAAAAAAGGTCTAGAAGCATCCTATTACCGGTTTAGCAATGGGTCGCCGGTCTCTTTCCAACTAGAGCCAGGTGGAAAAACTTTTCGAAAGGAGGCGGTGCCTTTTAAAGGCACCGAAAAAAAAATTTTAGGTAAAAATAAGATCTCGAAGGGGAAATTGGTTATTGGATCCTGAAATTCCTCGTTTGAGCAGCCCAATCTGGCTGCTTTGGAATAATCAAAAAAACCAATACCCAAAAAAACTCGCAGGGCTGCTTGTTTCCTTCTTGGAATTGACACCTTCAAATTTGTCGGAATTACGATCTGCTAAATTACTGAGGAGTAAGTTTCTGGAAGCATCGCACACAATAAATTGCTTTACTAACCGTGGCCCACTCTTACCTATTGGAGTAATGAGTGATGGACACAGATCTTCACAATGCTTTCCTATAGTTTCTTTATCGGTGAGATTTTGTCATACGGTCTTTTCGGAAAGTTCTGTGCACTTCATTTACTGTTCTTATGAAGCTGACATACGTTCGGGCTAATAGGTTGGGCCAAACTGCTTATTTAGGGAAAAAAAGCTTTCGGTGCTATTATCGCTATGGATCTGTCGCTCACAATGTCAGCTGTTGCAAAGAAGTGTACAGTGGCTCACTTTCATACAGATAAAAGGGACACGATTTTCGACTAAACCATGGTGCTCTTTCGTTGGGAAGAAAAGTCAACAAACCATGCTTTCCTATCTGCTCTTATGTTTGTTAGGGGTTGCTTCAGCAGCCTCCGATAATACTTACGAGACTGATTTTTATTCTAATAATGGTGATTCAGCGTTAGTTCGCCGCACATCGTCAGCTGTGTCTGGAGTTACTAATATGTGTCCAAATTTGAACTTCAAATGGCACGCAAAAAATACCAACACCATGCCATATTACATGGATCTATTGTCAGTCGATTGGGTCGGTGACAATACTTATGAACTTTCAATAAATGTCAAGGGTGATCAACAGATTGATATGAAGTATCTCTATTCCTTAAAAATCATTGGCATCAATGGTCCAATGGGTACTAAACAACTTTGGGGTAAGAATGAGAATACCTATATAATTGATAACCCGACAGATTTCACGACGAAAATTCAAGTTTATGGTCAAAAGTATAATGGCGATGAATGTAAAGTTGCTATGCCATCATTCCAAATTCAATACGAGTATCTGCAAGGTGATGCCGCTCAGTACTGGCAAACTTGGAAATGGGGTGCAACTGCTTTTGATTTGATGACTGGTTGTAACGCAGACAACAATGGCAATTCTAATGCTGACTTTCCGCTATGGTACTGGGATAATGCTAAGTGCTCTACCAGCTCCACAAGCTCTACCAGCTCCACAAGCTCTACCAGCTCCACAAGCTCCACGTCTTCAGTGCCAGCTAGTACCACAAAGGAGCCAGCTAGCTCTGTTTCTATTTTGACGACTTCAGCACCATCTAAATCTACTTCTTCGGTACCGTCAGCTTCTAGCTCTGCCACATCAGTCCCAATAAGCACAAGCAGTCCTAGTTCGACATCTTCTAGCTCAGCATCTAGCTCAACTACTTCAGTGCCAGCTAGCACTACAAGGGAACCAGCCAGTTGGATATCGTCAGTGCCATCTAACTCCGCTTCTATTAGCTCTGCGCATAGCTCCGCTTCTTCATCGTCATCTGTTCCTGGTTCTACTACAAAAACATTACAACCAACTAGCTCCAAGTCTTTGGTTTCATCTAACTCTAGATCTAGCGCTGCATCCTCCACATCATCTAGTTCGACATTGTCCGCACCATCTAGTTCTACGTCTTCGGCACCATCTAACCCTGCATCTAGCTCGACCACTTCAGTGCCAGCTAGCACCACAAAGCAACCAGCTTCATGGATATCATCTGCACCATCTAGCTCTGCGTCTTCAACACCATCTAGCTCTGCATCTAGCTCGACCACTTCAGTGCCAGCTAGCACCACAAAGCAACCAGCTTCATGGACATCATCACCACCATCTAGTTCTGCGTCTTCAGCACCATCTAGCTCTGCATCTAGCTCAACTACTTCAGTGCCAGCTAGCACCACAAAGCAACCAGCTTCATGGATATCATCTGCACCATCTAGCTCTGCGTCTTCAGCACCATCTAGCTCCGCTTCTTCAGCACTATCTGGTTCTGCATCTAGCTCGACCACTTCAGTACCTTCTACTTCGATTGCATCTGGTTCTACATTTTTAGTGGCAAGTACTTCTACATCGGTACTACCCAGCTATACATCCGTTATGGAAACTACTTCTACGGTGGTAGTTTCTATCCGTAGCTGCTCCGGACTATCTAGTTGCACATTGGTACCACCTAATTCTACGCCTTTGGTATCATCTGATTCTGCACCTTTCGTAACCTGCTCAAGGTCTGATAGCACGGACTCCACACAAAATTCCGCTACCTTCGTTCCAAGAAGCCCAGTAACGTTGACCCCATCTCCAGCCTCTAGTGGATCTATAGGGATTCAAAGTCAGGTAGAGTGTGAAGCTTGTGCTCAAAGCAGTGAGGTATCACAATTACCCGAGACGTCAACTGACACAGGTGTTTCGGTAACATCTTCCTCAGAAGGCACTACTGCTACGGTTACAAAAGTTAGATCCCATCGAACTACCACCCTTTCGATACCCGGAAGCCACATAGCTCCTACAGAATCCCTAAGCTCTGTGGCCTCGACCATAAACTATGGTGAGACTTTATCCTCGAATCCAAGTTCAACTCATGCTTCTGCAACGACTAATCAACAACTTTCTGGCCAATCTGAAGTTGTTAGTGGGTTGCAAAGTACTATGACTACGATCAGTCAGGCACCCGCTTCAACATCAAGTATTCCAAAAAGCGAGCCTTCTTCGACTGGTTTCGCATCTATTCATACTCAGGCAAGCCTAACGTCCTACGAGGGCTCTGCGGCACGTGTGAGATCATCACTGTCAGTTCTGTTGTTGTCCCTCGTTTGTCTCTTTTAATGCATATTTTTTATTTCGATAATGATACCCACGAAAGATCTTTTCCTCCTTTCAGTTCAAGTCTGTGGTATTATACCCAGAAGATTCGTTCTTCAGCTCTCCAACCTTTGGTGCACTTCCGAAACATACATTGGAATTTACTTATATTAGATATATTCATTTACAATAAGAAGTTGAAATCGCAAACCATATGTGAAGCATCAATGTTCATCACTTGTCATGAATAGCGAGATATGAACCTTCTACCGGAGTAGAAGCTTCCTGTTTGTAGTCTCACTCTAGTCCGTCTGCTATTTGCGAAATTATGGAATAGCAAGCGAACGGTGTTGAACTGGGTTCAGGAAGGAGAATGACACCATCCTTTCGCACTTCAGTTAGGCCGCTCATACCAACAGTTTCTGAGCGAAAAATAACCAGATCCAATCTACATCTTCCATGCAGCTGCAAGAATTACTCATTTGAGTTTGAAAAGATCTAGCCGCTCATGGTTTAATCTGTAAAACAACTTTTTATTTGAAAGTGTACGCAAAAAAGTAGCTTCCATTTCAGATCGCGTTGAGCTTTGCTCAGCTGAACATATCGCTGAACAATCAGATGATGATGTGGCAGGCGGTCATGTCCATCCACTAGTAAAAGACGGGTCGAATTGGATGGTGCGTAAACAACTGACATGAAAATTAGACTAGGCCGTGCATACAATTAAGGATGATTTTACAAGTTCGGGACTGAGAACTATAAAAGCTGGAACTGTTCCTGATAAAATGCCTTCATTTTGATGCATTCGAGAAACTACTGTTCAAGAAGTGTGGGAGAAAACGAAAAAGCGCCTCAGCTTTTTTGTCTGTATAGAAGTTGCAAGAAGGTTTGTTGTGATGGACGTACGGAGGTGGCAAGACAGCTGGCAGGTTAAAGAAAACCTCACATTTGTGAAAGAGACGAAGCTGAACTATTGTATCATGGTGAAATGTTACTTAGGTCAGGCCAAGTCGGGGACCCAGAGGTTTCTTGTTGCACAACGTTCAAAAGCTGAAAGGCGTTGAAAGACATGTCTTATGTCGTATACATCATAAGTTGTTAAGCTCATGAAAGTCAGTGTGGCTTCAAAGACATTTTCCTTTCAAACTTACTTTAGGGCTTTCGAATAATGTATATGTTTGAGACTTTTAGGTGCTAGAACTAAAATCAAATCTTCGCAGGATGTATGCCACAGCAACAAGGAAAGAGCCACCCATAAGGCAAGAATTGTGTGCGATCGGATCTGCAGTCATGGTTAGAATATTATTATGGCTATAGTAGTTTACTGTGAGATTCGATGGATTAGATGGCCAAGTCCGAACAGTCCGCATTCAAATTGACTCTTTTCTCAGTTTGACATCGAAGAACAACAACGCAAAAAGTTTCTGAAGAAGCTACATGTGCTCTTCCTGGCGTATTGGTGATTCTGTAAATCGCCTTGCTGCAAATTTCGACTAAGAAGTTTGCTCAGGATCAAGAAAAGGAGTAGCGGCATCGGCAATCGAGCCACTTTCACAATTAGCTTTTCCATGAGTCCATTTATAGACGTGATAAGACGAATGGCGCAACTCACTTGATATGTCGTTTCAAGCTTTTTTCAAAGACAGGCATAGATCATTGACCTTGAATTGTCGACGATAGTATGACCAGGATTGAGACCAGGATGGAGAGTCAAGTTTGTGGTGGTAGGTACTTCGCTGGAACATTTCATCATGAACACAAACTCAGTCGCCGGCCACATGTAATTCCTTCTTTAGTTTGAGGTAGGTATGCTGGGGATCAATAACAAAAGGGGGTATTGACGCAGCCTATGTGAATCGAACGACAAGGTGTCATTGGAGATCATGAGAGCGTGAGGCAATTGAAAACAGACAATCCGTAATGCAGCTTAATTAGCAAGGAAGGTAGTTAGATGTGAGCATTGGAATATCTGGCGTATAAGCATGGTTTTCCAAAAGCTGCGGGCCGTACAAGGGCGTCGCCCATGGGTATTCTGAATCATGGGTCGTTTTTGAACGGTGTTACGACGTGGCTGGCTTTTATAATCATAAGATTGCGATCAAAAGCTTTCCCAGTAATGTAACTGTCGTATGTACGAGAGTGTAGTACATTATAAGTAACTTTTGTATGTCTTTGAACTCGTTTCAGCTGAAATCATGTTTAGTTGGGATGATCAAGTTCTTGAAGTTGGAAGGCAGAAAATGACGCCCAAAGGTAACATACAGAGGCTAAAAAATAAACAATAGACTTCAATACTAAAGCGTAGTACCAGATGCTGTAGGTGCTTCCTATTGTGGCTCATAATTCACTCTCAGGCAGTTTAAACACCAAACTGTAACCTAGTCTTTGGTTCTTCAGCAATGGTTGAAATGTGAGGCGATGTGGTAACCTACTGTGAATAACCTATGAAAAACGATGAAAGGATGGTGAATAAAATTGCACAGCAAACTGGAAACTGAATTTACAGAAAGTGTGAATTCTCGAAGGATAAATGAAGAGCCTCCCAAAGCTTGGCTATGTTATTGATGGCGAATAATCGAGAATAAAGTGTGCGGTGACTCACAGGCTTTGGTTTGAACTAGCTGCAGCCATCAAGAGCTTACTTTGCAAGAAAAATTGTAGGTATGTAAAGCTTCTCTACTGGAACGTCGAGCAATGTCCTCTTTTACCTCGTTCACATTATGGAGTGAACTTATGGCTGTCACAAAATCTTATCTTCCGAACAATTGATAATCCAAAGGGGATGGCCCGGGAGCCGTCGCATCACAAAGCATGGTACTGAAATACGCCACTGACCATGGCCATATTGCCAATGAAGAGGCCATCAAATGTCCCCAATTATCGGCTGTGGTATTGTTTTTTCCAAGACACTGATGAGATACGCTTGCTAAGAACGTAATACCCCTCGTCGGTTTGCCTTTTACAATTTCTCTGCCCTGAACTTCAATTATTTCTGACTGATCGACCTCAACGCTGAGATGAGACCACTGATTGGAATGACAAGGATCATACTAGTGTGATCGGAGCGGCATGCTAAGCCCAGGCAACCAATTGGTGCTGGACGCATTCTATGCGATCAATAGCGGTTGATGCAGCAGCCAAAAACTAACAATCTCCTTCCGGAACCGAGACTAGACGACTTGCAAAGTATTGAAAGCTCAGGGATAAAAGCGGAAGATGGTCCTGAGTTTACGCATTAAAACAATTGGATCTTGAAATCCTCACAGGGGCACTAAACTTCGTTCACCTCATCGCGAGGGCCCTCATCGCTGGGGTAGTTTCACAGAAACAACAGAACTTACTGTCCTGAGGATTTCTCAGTGTGAATTACGACAGAGTAGGCTGACGGCGAAGGGCTACATCAAATCCTACAATAAGCTAATGGCCTCTGACTTGCCTGATGTTCAGGATATCGGTTTCAATTACGAGAGAAGCCTAGATCTCCACGAGGAGGCTAGCTCTCGACCGAGCACTGAATAATAGATCTCATCCAAAGTAGCGGAGCTGACTGTTCAATCGTCCTAAATGGATTCATCATTGCTCGTCAGCCTTTATCAGTCTTTTGATGGTGAGTCCTTAACCTTTTGAGATTATCTCGAGGTACGATAAGAATAAAATTTTTGGTCATAATTCAGAAGACAAGCTATTGGATACAGAAACCCCAAGTCGAAAACGGTAATCGCAGCGAAATTAAAAAAAAAATAGATTTCGCCCAGGATCGAACTGGGGACGTTCTGCGTGTTAAGCAGATGCCATAACCAACTAGACCACGAAACCGCTTTATTCATATGGTTGATTTCCAAAATTAATTACCACACACGAAAAGGTGAATTAATTATCAGCTCAAGCCTACTTGAAAAAAGGATACGTCATGATGAAGATTACTAATCTGAGCCTTGGTGTTATTTGAGCGTAAAAACAATCCGATTACTAAAAGGATGCAGGTCTTGATGTAACCTGGTTGACAACGTAACCAGGTAATCAACATAACAGGATATCAACGAGAGTACAAAAAAAATTATTAAACCAGAAATAGAAGGAGTAAACAGAGTCTTACAGGGTGACCGATTGGACTATTGAAATTTAGTTACAGAGGAACAAGATCCCATCTATTGAGTATCAAGTGATAAATACCATTCGCATTATAAAAATTGATAGGCCATTGATACTATCCAACTCCTTGCCAATGTCCTTGTTTTACACAGTCCCCATTAGCCATAGTGCTCATTTCTGACTCTATGGAAATATACCCTTTCATCAGCCGCCTAGCCCCAAAAAGGCAACCGCCAAAACCTGTTCTAGCAAGGGAAGAGACAATTCTTAAAGCTGCAGATTTTCTTACCAGGATGGAGAATATAATCATCATTTTGCCCTCAAGCATGATCTCGACAAGAAAACTTACTTCACTAATATCATATAGGAAGAAGCCGCCCAATACTACTCCCAACAAACATGGAATACACTATCTAACCTTTGAAAGATTCCTGATGAGCTCCCAGGGTAAGTAACACCACAGCACGGCTGTTAAGGTTTCTTCGGACAGGCTGTTCAATTGCCATCAGGAGTCAATCCTGCCAATTACAATAGCTAATTTGAAAAAATCTGCGGCAGCACTCCCTATCAACATGTTCAATGAATAAGAAAGAGAAAAAAATATGCTAATGGCATCAAGCTGAAGCTTAAGGGAATGGCTTGGAACTTTCGCCCGGAGACCCTCGAAGAATACAGCCGCAAATAAACAGAAGCACGCAACTCATTCAAATAAGGACTTTTACCCTAACCTTACCATATGATACGAGACTAAATACCAATCAACGGACATTGATGCCATACAAACAAGAAACCTTGAGGTTGATATCCAAACCGATCTTGAGAGCATTCGTAATCAAAGATTACCTCCTAAAGAGCGCCAACTCTTGATAAAAGTCGGGGTCTGATTAAGATTCAGAGCTGGCCAACAAAGGGCCAACCAGTGCCCAAGTTCGTGCTCTTCCTGACTTCCCAGAGATTGAATGTAAATTAGTTCAACCATTAAAAATGAAAAAATCCAAAAACAAATACAAACTCGAAAATTCACCTCACACCAATAATCAATAATTCGAGGGAGATACCGCCTTTAAATAAGATACCTATGTCGGTACTACTAGGAGCTAGCGGTGCCGCCTAACTGCTCGCGTCAAGCCGTGCAAAAACTTTAAGGACTGAAGACTTACGACACGGACACTATCACTCTCCATGGGTGAGACCACAAATGCCTAAGGTACAACGGCACTCAAGTAGCTTTACTAACGTTTGCCCATAAATAAGAAACGGTATGATGTGACAGCTTAGGTGGGAAAACAACGGCACACATAAATCATCATTGGGAATCTACTCCTTGAGGCCAACGCAGAAATAAGACAACCAAACAAGATGACCCAATCACAAATGAATTACCACACAGAACAAAGAGCCCTTAGTAACCGTATGCTCCATAGAAACAAAAGTCCGGAAAGATCAAACAGCAATCCAAGACACCCTTACCCATTGACCTAATCGACATCGAAGACCAACAAGGGCTCAAGACCCTAAAGAAGAACATTGAAACTTAAAGGCTGTCATTCGAAGCAGTCGGTGTCTACTCGCCGACCAATCAAGAAGTGAGCTTGTTCAAACGCTTACCACCTCTATTAAAATCCCAGTACAGGCATAAAGTCCGAAATGATTAACCAGATACAGCGATTGAGACGAAAGAGATCTTTCCTATCATCGACTTGGAAGTAGATGATAAGCTCCCTCATATACTCCCATATAGGAGAGCACCCAAGGAAGAGGTTTGAATTGAAGTTGTAGTGGTTATAGTGGACGAAATGCTTGATAGGACCAATCAGGAGCTTTATAGCAAACCAGTGAAGATGGTCAAGAAGAAGAACGACTCTACCCATCCGTGGGTCGACTATCGGGTGGTTAATGAAGCCACCATCAAGGCTCATTTTCATACCCACGGAGCGAGGTTTTACTTTGGTTAAATTGGAAACGCCTCCATCTTCTCAACATTTAGATTTTCACTCAGGATATCATCCAGTCCCACCTAAAGAAGAAACTGTACCCAAGAGAGTGTTTAGAATACACGATGGTAAATATCAGTATCGAGTGATGCTATTCGGACTAGTCCACGCCCCACTCACCCTTCTCAAGATACATGGTTGAATAATTCCACGATTTGCCTCGTCCTTACTCACCTCGAGGATATGAAAACATCAGAAAGGGAACATATTGACCAATAATTCACAGTCCAAGGACGCCTCCAAGAACACCAACACATCGCTTGAAAAAAGAAACATAAGTTCTTACAAACCGAAGTGAAATTTTTAGGCTACCACATCTCTGAACATTGTATCTGTCCAATAAAGTGCAACGCAACTCATGCTAACCGCTGTGCTAATCAATGAAAGATGCACAACGCTTCCTGAGTATGATTAAATACTATCGAAGATTCAAGCACCATTGCTCGATATCGCTTGCCCTTTGGTATGCCTTAATGATTACTATGGACTATACAGCGACAAGCGCCTTCAAGGAGCTGAAGAAACTGGTTATTTCAGGCCCATTGCTCGTATTCTATACAGAAAAGTCGTACCGACTCATTACTGATGCTAGTAAGTTAGGACTCGGGGCTGTATTAGAACAAATGGAGGGCATAACGATCGTATGTATAGTGGGCAACTTTTTGAAGTTCTTACAAGGGGCACAGAATAACTAACCAGCCGAAAACTAGAATAACTGGGTATAATTGAAAGTTTACGTCATTTCAAACACCTGCTCCCGGAAAGCGATTTAAACTAAGGACCGACCATAGATCCTTACTGGAGTTGGAAACAAGAATTGAGCCATTAATTCAACTAGCGAGCCGGTTAGAAGAGCTAGCCGAATGTTAAATTGACCCGGAATAACCTCAAAACCCCCGACAATGTGGTAGCTGATACGTTAGCTTGAAGCATTCCCACTAGCAGCCTAGCTACAACCCCACCTTACACTTTACCACATGGACAACGGACAGTAAAGCGATTAAGACTAATCAGCCGTTTAGTTCACCCTAGAGGGCGATGAATCCCACTTTGAGTCACTATTAAATGAAGTACAGCGTCGAGTGATACGCCCAATAAGTCTCCACACCGGACAGCCAAGTATGAATTTAAAAGATGTACCCTTTACTATTAAGGAAGTATGTACGTCGCTCATTAACGACAAAATTAGGTCCTGGCTCTATACCAAGACCTCGAGCTATTTGGCGGGCATTTTGGGTAACAACCACCCTACCATAAAGCGGCAAAAAAGTCTACTGGCCTATATTGATTGCGTCAGTCAGGAAGAATGCCAGGAGCTGCATGCAGTTCCAACGCATCAAGAACTCATTGCATCAGTCACAAGCCTTGCCCCTCCAACTGCGAGTTCCAAAGGGCAGATGGTAGACATATCAACGGACTTTGCCACAAACTTACTGACCACGCAATGGACACGACAATATCCTTTAGTTTTGTTACCGCTGCTCAAATAGGGCGCGATCACCCCTGCGCAAAACATTAAAGTTTCTAGGCGTAATTGACATGTTAAAGCGGTTCATAGTTACCTATAAAGGGTTTCCAAAAACGGTCACATCTGACCAAGACATACGTCTAACCTTCGAACGATGGCTGTCCGAGTGACTACACCAATACCTTGATCTGCTAACTTCATGGTTCTACCTTGTTAGACGTTGGCTTGATATACTAGTTGGTATGTCCGAATCCTATTGTTACTGCCATTACCGCACTCACTGTAAATGCAGAAGCATTATATAAAATCGAGTTCAAATGAATCGCGCAGTTCGCGTCAAAAAAGTAGGAGAGCATCTTTGATGAGCCCCTAGGAAGCAATTAAATGTAAGTGGCCGTAATTCACCAAGGAAATTAACCTCTACGACATCCCGTACCTTCTGCAATCTGATTCTAAATAGTGCCAAAGCTGCGGGATAATACTAGGTTGCTCTGAGGGATAAATACTGAGAAGTAACATCTCAAACCGAGTTGCCCTGATTTACTACTTTTCTTATGATACTACGCTCGGCAGCTTAGTTAGCTTGCCCAAAGCAGCAAAAAAAATAGACTTCCAACCAGAGTCGAACTGATGATCTCCACATTACTAGTGTGGCGCCTTACCAACTTGGCCATAGAAGCTATTATTTTGAGTAGGGATCGAGTGAATGATATATATGAGCGGATTAAACTAATAAATTCACATGGGATAACCTGACAAGCGTGGTTTCGCTCATAGAAAAAGAATGTGAGATTGAATGACTGGCAATAATCTATATTTATTGTTTCTTGATTCAATGACATAACATATAATTACAACAAACAACGAAATAAACTACTTTCTAACGGCAAATTATATACAGATCAATACATTACTAAAATGGTTCTCCAAATTAAAACTAAGAGATGCCCAGTTGCGACATTTAGAGGAGGATGTCTATAGGATCGAGGTTATTGATCTTTAGGCTGTTTACTTCTTCATTTCTAAGGAGAAAAATGCCAAACACCTATTGACTCAGGAGTGGACCAGTGAAGTGGCAACAAGCGCTTGTCGTAATGGCCTGCCTCTAGTGTCCACCCCAGAACTTGATCGGGGCATTTCCACACATATCTATTGGTTATTTCGTTGTACATAGCTGCGATCTGAATTTATGCCCTATAGTGTTGGTGTGTTTTCCAATAGCCACCCAGCTGCCTATGCTTTGTGTAGACGTCAACTGTGCAGATGTATACAGGTTGTGCATATCTAATACCTGGAACATGAGGACCCGCGTACTTTGATTCAACCAGCTTCTTCAATACCGACTATCCACCAGACTGCGCTTCAAAGGGACAACAAGCTAGTAAGGCAGTGAAAGAGAGAGAGAAGAAGAAAGACAGAGATAGCTGATTCCGCAGTGGCATGACCAGTCCCCAACTTGGAGAACCTGGCAATGATGCAACTTGACTGCTATTATCCAAGTCGCACGGTTCAATTAGAATCCCTAAACGCGAATGTCACGGAAAGGCCTATTTCGCAAAGTCAGCAGAACCCCACTAACATGCCCCAGATCTTCGGATCCAAGCTAACAAAACAAGACAGTGATCTGGTTGCTATTTTGACATGTTTCGAAAAAAAATGGGAAACGGGTAAAAATGTGGAAGTGACTGCGGTTGAGAGTTGTCTTGTGAAAATCCAGGAAACTATGACTCTTTTGCAAACCTAATGTAATCCGCAAGGAATTCAGCATTATTCTGATCTTTTTGAGCTCTTCAGAGCCTGAGACTACGACCATCCGTTTTCCAAGCTATCTATTGTCATTCTTCTTGGTTTCTAGCTCCAAATTTGGTCATTTAGGGTGTTTTTTGACTTTAGTCATTTTGACACAAAATCCCAAAACTTGCAAACCTGAATGAATTTGCAACCTAAATGTTCGTCAAATCGGGTGATTTTGGAAGGGTAGAAGCCTTATATAATAACAAAGAACGTTAGAAATGGTATTGGGGGTCTAACTCTTTGTCAGGAGGTCCGAAAGACGTTTTACAACTGGCACTACAAGCTTAACTTCGATCGTATAATGTGACTTTCAAGAGCTAAAGTACTCATGTTTTAGTGGTATATTGAACAGAGCAGCAGGGATATATATTATTCTCCTTGCTGAGCGTAACATAACTATATAAATAATATGGTATAGCGGCTCGTATTTAACGGTTAAACCGGGGTGTTTAATGATCTTCTGCCCTTGGCCCTTTGCAAACCTGACTATGTGCAGAAGTGGACATTTTTGAGCTCCCATAGATGTAAATAT